>NW_010196812.1:5996-23026 GCF_000695765.1 Mesitornis unicolor
CAACCCCATCCCCGTCCCCATCCCCATCCCCATCCCCATCCCCATCCCCATCCCTTTCCAAGCTCCTTTTCCCCCCATCCTCATGTTTCCCTCTTTATCTTATTTTTTTGTTCTCCTCCACATTTTCCCCTCTCTTCCCCGTTTTCCCCCCACCCTGACCAGATCACTCTCCGCTTTCCACCTTTTCGCTCTCTGTTTGCTCTTTGTCAGGCTGTTCTCCATCCCTCAGCCTGCCTCTAATTTCTGATTAATATGTTCTTAGCCAAGGAAAAGGGAGAGCGAGAGAGAGAGAAAGAGAGCAGGAGAGAAAAGAAGGAATCTTCTAAATAAATCATTTAGTCATGTGAGGAGCTAATCTCCAAGTGACGGCCTGTGTTTATCTAGTTTTTAGCAGTGCATGTTAAATAGTGATATGGGACTAATTTTTTTTTTCCGCTGGAGCTGCTGTGAAGGGATTTTTAACTTCATTTCCCAGAAAGAAAAATGGTGAAAGCAGAGATAAGGCCCCCGAGCAGCTCTCCCCCTGAACCGTTAGCCAGTGCAATTAAACAAGATGCTGCAGAAAGGGCAGGCGAGCCCAGGCTGCCAATTACTGATGCCTTCCCCCACCTCTGCGCTGGGCTCAGTATCCCTGGGACCCCCCTGGACCACCTCTCCCCTCTCCAGCACCCCCAGTTCTGCTGCCCTCTGCCATCTGCCTCCTGTCTGGCCTTGGTCTTGTCACTTAGCATGGGCTTCTGCTGTCCTGAGGCTTCTGCAGGACTTGGTAGCATCTCCAATGAGGTTTGGGGCCACCTGGGCTTGGGTTAGGGTTGGGTTGGGTTGGGGTTGAGGTTGGGTTGGGATGATATGGGATGGATTGGGTCGGGGTTAGGTTGGGCTGAGTTGCAGTTGGGTTGGGTAAGAGGCCACTTTGGTAAAGGGAACCTCTTCTTTCGCAACAAAGGCAGCTAATATTTCCCTTGGAAAATGGCCAAACGCAAACATTTTCACTGTTCTGTGGAAAAATATTTTTCCCCCTCTTCACTGAACCCTTTGAAGCTGACCTGAATTTTGAGCTCTTTCTGGATCCTCCCCCTCAAGAGATGAACATACCTTCTATTTTTTGACATGCGTATTATTCCCTGAATGTCTTTTCACCTTTTCTCATTACCTTACCTTCTGGCTCGCTGGATGGTTACGCCATCCCAGTGTCGCAACATCTCACGGCAGTCACTTGCAAACCCCTCATCCTTCAGCTCGTTTTCCTACCTCTTTTTTTTTGGAAAAAGATAGGGATGCTTGGGTGACTACTTCTCTGTCCTGTAGATAAGGGAGGGAGATGGCAGTGAACCCCCCAGGAGAGGGATGGGAAGGTAAATGGTGGGGAACGGAGGGTGTAAGCCATCATTGTAGGTCAACATCTCAAAGAATTGATGTTCTCCTTGCAGCAGCTTCTCCAGATGTTCTTTAGTTTCTGAAACCTGGCCATTCCCTGGGCAGCTGGGGTAAAGTATTAAAAAAAAGAAAATAATAATTTTTAATGCTCCAGGCAGCTCCTATCATAAAGGGCTTTTCCCCAGAGGCCAGGAAAACCCCTGGGAGCCACCCAGACCTTCTCCCTGGCGCACGTCAGAGCATCCCAGGTTGGGTGGATAATGAGGGGGCAGGAGAGGCAGCTAATTTCTGCTGAGAGCTCGGAGGGGGAGCCCACAAGCGATTGCAATTAAGCCCTGAGCATTAAAAACACGGTAATAAGGGGCTACGTTGAGGGGAGGCAGAGCGGTAATTTAAATGATAGCCAGCTCAAATATGGAACGTCGAAATGTGCTCTCAGAGAGATTTATACGTGCGCTGGCCTACCTCGCTCATTTATTTCATTAACTAGCTCCTTATTGGTATATCTGCACGCTCTGCTGGGGGGGAGATGGGCATCAGGAGGGATGCTCAGCCCAAGGCTTTCTCAGGCCCCGTTTTGGGTGGGCAGAATCACTGTGTGTGCATCCCACTGAGGTCTGAAACCTCTGCATTCCCCACTGAGAGCTGGGTGGGCCTTTTCTCACATGGGGAAACTGAGGAAGGGGAATGCTGAGGGATTCATCCTCTGTTGGGGGCCTGAAACATTTGAGTGGTGATGCAGGGATTTGGGGATGGGGGGGCCTGACATGAAGGGGTCTGTGGGCAACTGCCCCCAGATGTGGCCTTGATGCCTTGCCTTTGACTGCAGCCAACAGCCGCAATTAAAATTAACAATTAAAAAAAGAAACAGGATTTGTCCAAGACGTAGGAAAATGGGAAGGGTTTGGGATGCACCAGGGTGAGGGTGGGAGCAGGACCACTTGTGGAAGGAGGGAGGTGGGACCAAACTGGGATAATTTTGCCTCTGAAGAAAATGAGCTGCAGGATGAGGGGTTTGTAGGGAATCGCAGCAAGATGTTATGACCCTGGGATGTTGCAAGCATCCAGAGAGCCACGAGGTAAGATAATGAGAAAAGGTGAAAATCCTTAGGACACCAAACCCTCCTCATCCTCCTGTGCCAGGGATGCTGGGCAAGTGGGAAAGATAGACCCCCAAAACATTGCGATGGGAATATTTTGCAGGGAAAGAAAAATGCCAGTGCCAAAATCCTCCCTTCCTTGGCTGGCTCATCCCCCCTTTGGGAGGGCAGTGGTTGTGGGGACCCTTTCCCTCCCAGCTCCCTGCCACCTCCGGGCCACTCCCCATCATCCGGAGCATCCCTGGGGCGGGTGGCTGGGAACAGCTGTTGGAGAGCGGAGATCTAATGGCTGCCTGGAGAGCAGTTAGTGGATAATTAATATTTGCAGCACAGCGCTGTGATTGCTCTACATCTTCCTCCTGACAGCGGCGTGGGGAGGGAGCAATTCCAAGCCCATGGTCCAGTCAAGCCACGGCTCCAGGCAACCCCATCCCAGCCATCAAACCACCCCCAGGGAGCAGCATCCTGACCACAGAGCCCTCACACCTGAAAAATGAAGAGAAAAAAGACAAAAGAATTAAAAGCTGTCATGCAGCGGGCAGAGATGCTGTTATCCTTCTTTATTAGCATTGTTTCCCGAGTTTTTTTTGGCGAGGAGCAAACCCGCCGTCTCTGGCTGTGAGCAGGTTTGCTGCAGCTCGTGGCACGCCGTTAATTCCCTGAGCTGTTTAATTGAACAGCCTCGGAGCGTGCAGGCAGAGCGCTGGCACTTGGCTCTTCAGAGAGCGGCCTCGGGACCCGGCCAAGAAAGGAAAAGCACAAAAGCTAGGGCTTGGGAGAGGCTCCAACCCCGCTCGATCCTTGCTCCCTCTGCCGGCAGTGGCTCCTGGGGCTGCAAAACCCCCTGAGGGCGGCCAAGAGTGCGGAGAGTGAGCTGGAGCGAGTCCACCAGCCTTGGTGGGTGCTTGGTGAGGTGCATCCCCCTCGGCTGAGCCTCTTGCCTGCTGTTTTCAGGGGCTGGGAGGCGAAAGGCAGTGTGGTCCATCCTCATACCCATCTCATTGCCATCCCATCCCTGAAACTCTCCCGAGATGCCAGCGAAGGCTCTGTTCTGAGCATCACCATCAGCGGCTTTACACCGGTGTCTCTGTGCCTCAGTTTCTCTATTGGCACGACATGATGATAGCATTACTTGGAGATGGATGATACTCTTTATACTCAGCTGAATACCAAGGCAAAGCCGGTTGCTGTGGTCTGCCCTGACGTACAGGTCACCTTTTCCATAGGGACACCCTTGTTGCCACGGGGCTGTCTGAGGAGTGGGCACAGTAGTAATTAACGGCAGCTAATTGCAGACTCATGAGCTCTCTGCAGCATCAGTGGAGGGAAATGAACTCCCTGGTAGGTCATGCTGAGGAAGAGGAGCTGAGGAGCACAGAAAGAGGAGCCTTGTTCTTTGCTCTGCCACTGCCTGCCCATGCAGCCTTGGCCATGTCCCTTCACCCATCCCATCCTGGTTTCCAGTCCAGACCTTTCAGCACCGGGATGGGCCAGGTTGGGGGTGACAGGCACTGCTCTGCCTATTACCACCCCAAAAGCTCCACTTTGTATCTGCTTCTTGGACTCCCCTCCCTGTGTCAAGATAACAAAATCAAACCATTGGCATTTAACAGACCCCCCTCCAACCCGTATCACCACTTGGGGGAAAAGGGACCATTTTCAAAATTGCTATTTCCCAGCAAAATCCCCAAAGTCTGTAAAATTCTTGCCAACATTTCCTACTGATTGAAAAAAAATAAAATAAAAAAGAGCAGGAATTTGTCCATCAAGAAAAATCCCTTGGTTTTGTAAGCACTGAAATGTCCCCCTACACCAGAGCTGGCAGGGGCTGTCCCCAAGGACACGTGGCAGAGGCCTCAGAGGATCTGTGTCTGATTTCTTAGCAAGGAGAGTTTGCTGGGCAGGAGACAAGCAGAGGGGTGCTGCTCTGCTCCCTCTGCTCATTGGCTTTTGGGGTTGGAGACTGTCACGAGTTGGGCAGATCTCAGCATCACCCAGAAGCTGCTGCACCATGAGGTGGGAGAATGAATTAAAACAAGCATGGAGGAGGATAAAAAAATGTGATGTTTTGCAACAACACCTGACCTGACCTTGCCTCTGGACTCATCCCCAGCCTTTCCTTTTGGCTTGCCTGGGAGGCGGGATGGGAGCAGGCAGGCTCTGAGTGCCCAGCACCCAGGGACCCCCAACCCCGTGCCTTCCCCTGATCGGCGCTGAGGCTGAACAAGTGGAAAATCAGGCTGCTTGCGCTGTCGCTCCCCGGATTAAAAGCTCCTATAAATAGCAGGGCGGCTGTGAGCAGCACTACCCCACCCTGCGAGGGGGCCATTTCAGCTCTGGCTTGATCCCCCCCGCCTCCGGTATTATCCTTCCAATTTCTGCCGCAAACCCCGGAGTGCCTGGGCTTGCACGTGCGGGAGTTCACACCTAGAGAACAGCGCCTTATCTTGGTGCTGTGTGCAGGACAAGGCTGTTTTACTCCTCCCTCCATAACCCTCTTAGACTTAATCCCGGCTTTAATGCCGCTTGGAAGGGGGCTTTGAAGGGCTGCGCAGCCTAACTGGCTCTGACCTCTCCGGCTGCTCTCTCATGCCCATTCGGAGAACTCCGACTTTCAAAGAGATAACAGAAGCCCGGTAAATCCTCGCTGGGAAGCTAAAGCGATTGTCACACTTTAGGGGAAGTTTACTCGGAAAGCAAAGTTACAGCAGCTTCCCGGCCTCAGCGAAGCAGCAGCGGGGGGGTCCCTGCAATGGGGTGGGGGAGTGTTTTGGACACACCAAGTGGCTTTCGGAGATGACAGTCCCTGGTTTAGTTTTGTTAATAAGGGCTTGGGTTAATAAGGACTTGGAATGGAGTGGTTGAGGGATGCTCTCCGGTGGCCTTGTCAGGGATGCTGGGTGGGATGCAGAATGGGTGCTCCTGTCTTACTGAACCCATTTGAGATGCTATGCCTCCGCTCTCCTAATGCAGTACCCCCACCCCATCCTCAAAATAACTTGGCTGTAGGCTCTGAAGCACCCCACTGCCGTCTACCGCACTAATTGCACCCCATCCCAGGGCGAAATCCCTCCCCACGCAGTCCTGCGAGGTCCCTGGCAGCCCCGGGAATCGACACCTTTCTGTTCTGCTTTAAATTAATCAAACCCAGAGTCCCTATATTAATACTGTGGTGGGAATTAAAATCATGCAACGCATTAAAGATGTAATTTAAAATTAATAACTCATAATTATTTATCATGGCGTATCAGCGGGGCTATGAATTTTCTCTTCTCACCCGGCGTTCATTTCCTTCCCTTCCCTCCTTCTTGCGCCTCTAATAGCTGCCGGACCATTATGAATATCTGCGAGTCATTTTTTTGGAGATGTTGAGCTTAAGATATAATGTGCTTAATTTTTTATTTATTTATTTTTACACCTCCCCCCCCCGCCAGTATTTCTCGGGGAGGATGGGAAGAGAAAGGCTTCGCCGGGCTGAAGAGAAGGTGGACGCTGAGCGTGGGGGTGCTGTGAAATCCATACACAAAGGTGCAAGTTTTGCCACGTGCTGATGGCTTCGTGCTTTGCCACGGTGGATGTCGAATGCCTAGGAAAGACCTTGGGAATGGCAAGGGTTTTCCATTGCCATTCTGCCTATTTCTCGGGGTGGATGGGAAGAGAAAGGCTTCGCCGGGCTGAAGAGAAGGTGGACGCTGAGCGTGGGGGTGCTGTGAAATCCATACACAAAGGTGCAAGTTTTGCCACGTGCTGATGGCTTCGTGCTTTGCCACGGTGGATGTCGAATGCCTAGGAAAGACCTTGGGAATGGCAAGGGTTTTCCATTGCCATTCTGCCTCGGACAAGCACTGGACCACCGGGAGCATCCCACCATCCTTCCCCACCGGTGCTGCATTGCCGTGAAATGCAAGATGGATGCATCCCTGACGGCCATCCTCTGCCGTGGTCTTGTTCACC
The DNA here is from genome assembly GCF_000695765.1 of Mesitornis unicolor. NCBI lineage: Eukaryota > Metazoa > Chordata > Aves > Mesitornithiformes > Mesitornithidae > Mesitornis > Mesitornis unicolor. Next base: position 12,428 of record NW_010196812.1, read on the forward strand.
CAGCAGCCGAGGGGGATGGCTCGGCCATTTTATAGAGAAAACGCGGAGAAAGTGGAGGCGAACTCGAGGGGGGAGGCAGACAGTGAGGCACAGCATCCCTCCCTCCCGACCCCACACAGGTCCTGCACTCCTCCGGCTCCGTCAGCAAGCAAATCCCAAATTGCAGCTGGTGAAACCTCGCAGGAGGGAAAAAAAGAACCACAAAAAAAAAAAAGAGGCAGGAACAGCTCTGTCTCTTTAAAAATAAATAAATAGATAAAGAATAAAAAAATGCAATAAGTATATGCAAATGTGTTGAGCCGAACATCGCTGTCTGTGAAACAGATGAGGGAGAAAGTGCTTGAAGCTAGAGAGGAATGAGGCAGCCAGTGCTGACCTCGGGGTTAATAATTTTTACTTCTCCATCTCATTCCCTCCATAAAAAAAAATACGAGGGGGGAGGGAGGGAAGAGACGGTGCGGGAGGGAAGAACCGGGGCTGAGGAGCTGCGATGGAGCCTGGAGCTGGTGCCACTCACGGCAGCAGCCATGGGTGTGAGCTGGAGGGGGAAAAGGGGCTGATGCTGTGTGGGGCTGAGCCCCGGTGCAGAGCGACTTGTTTGCAGGAGACAGCTCCCAGGGAGGCGTGAAAAGCATTGGAGATGCTGGGTCTGGCTCTGCTCCAGGTGAGGGAATGAACCATCCCAGGAAATACTCCAAAATCCTCCAAATATTGTGACTGCAGCAAAGCTGCCGCATCCCATGTGGGTCAGCTCAGTGCCATGAAGACAACAGCTGGGAAACGCCACAGCATCACCCAAAGCAACACTTGAACCAGCTGGCGAAACCTCTGCTGGGAAAGGTTTCTTTCCCCTCAAATCAACATTTACTGACGGAAACCCCAAATTTCCAGCAGCTCCGGCTCCCTGCATCCCATGGCGTCTGCTGGACTCTCACACAGTGCACCCAAAGGTGGCCTCAGAAATGGATGCATCAAAGAGGATAAAAACTCAATGTCTTTACCTGTGTAAATATTTCTTAGCCCCACTGGTATTTCTTAAAAAAAAACAGTTTTGGTGTTTTCTAAATGAAGACTGAAATTCTGCAGCGATCCCTGGGACCACGAGGCTGCTGTGTTTGCTGACCTGCAACCGGCCAAGTGCCTTAACCAAACCAACATTGCTGGGTTCTTTCCAAATCAGGCTGGTTTTTAGCTACAAAAACCCTAAAATTCCTCTCTGAGTGCATTCCCCATATTATTATTTATAACCTCGGTAATCATCGCATCTCCAGGTGTTTGGAAGCGTGCATTCATTCTTCTTGCTTTTCCCTGTTGCATATCCTGCACCCCAAACACTGAATTAAAGGAAAGGCCCTTTTATATACCAAATAACCCCCAAACCTCAACTGCAGGTCCCTCCAAAGCTTGAGCTTTCCACTCCCTGCATCCCCATTAATCCCCCTGGGATGGGATAATGGGAACAAGCAGATGCCACCACAGCCTTCACCCATCTCCACCCCTGCAGGGCTGGTGCTGCCCAGGGAGAGCTGCAGGCCTTGATGAACTGTGGGGAAGAACCCAGCTCTGCTCTGCCTTTCCTCCAGCCAGCCTTAGGGACAAGCCCCAGCCTTTTGCCAAAGGGGCACGTCCATGGAAGGATGGAGTCCAAGCCCTCCTGAGCTGGGCTGCCTGCACAGCCAAAATCAGCAGCAGGGACAGAGCCTTGGCAGAAAAGACGATGCTCGGCTCTCACCTGGCTGTTCTCCACCTCTGCAGCCCCCTCACCAGCCTCATCACCCCCAGTCCTTCTCACCTGCCTGCTGAGAGCAGCATCCTCGCTGCAACCCAGCAGCCTGTGCAAGCCTGCATCCCACCCTGCATTCCTCCCTGCATCCCTGCCCACATCCTTCCCTGCATTCTCCTCTGCAACCTGCCCCGCATTCCTCCTTGCATCCTTCCCTGCATCCCTCCTTGCATCCCACCCTGCATCCTTCCCCGTATCCCTCCCCGTGCAAGCCTGAGCATCCCCTCTGCAGGCACTCCCACACTCCACCAATTCACACCCTCCCAAATCTCAACCTGATCCAGACCCACTCCCTTCCAACCCACTGTCCCCATCCTGCTCGGCTGAGCCCATGACCCCGCTGCGGCCATCACTGAGGCGTTGTGCCAGCGATGCTCGGGGCCGTGCCGAGGAAGCGCCTCCTCCACCCCCGCGCTCGGGCGCTAAATGGAAGCGGCAGATCGATCCCGCGTGTGCCAAACTGACACGGAGGCTCATTAGGGGTTAGTTTTCATCCTCCTGCTCCCTGGCAGCCTTCACATTATCCCATAAAATTTATTTACTATTTCATGAATACATAAGCAGCAGGCAAACGCCGGCTTTTTATATATTTACACTGTATATATTTCACGGGAGAGTTATGTATGTCTCTGAGGCAGAGTGGAGGGAGCAAGAGGGGAGCAGGAGCAGAAGGAGAAAGCAGCTGTGAGGGAAGGAGGAAAGCGAGCCGGGGGGGAGCCTGGGGATGGAGCACGCTCAGCCCCCGCCGGCGCGGGCAGGAGAGGTGGCACAAGGCAGGGAGCACCTCGGAGCCTCCCTTGCCCCAGCCCAAGTACCCGGCTGGGAGCTCCCCCTGCAGAAGGGGAGCCCTGTGATCTGGGGATGGCTGCACGGTGCAGGGTCCACGCAGCGGGTACAGGGGCCCTGGGGGTTTGGGGAGCACAGTGATGATTGGGGCTGTGTGACATCAGGGCACCTTTGAGGCCCTCTCAGCCCCCAGAAAACCCATTTACCCCAGCAACAGAGCAGGACTTGCACTGGTGCCTGTTGTGCAACAGGGCTGGAGCATCACCCCTCAGTGATTCCCAAACCCACCCCAAGGCCACGGTGAGAGGTTCACCCTTGCGCTGGGATCCGGCAGGCAAAATCCCTGCAGCTGCCTAAGAGCAGTTGCCCCACCCTCACAGACTGTCCCCAACCTGCTGGCACAGCTTGGGGCAGGCCCCAAGCAGGGGGAGGCAGCGCTGGATTGATGGGCTGGAGCTGAATCCAACAGCTGGGTCCTGCCTACCCCTCCCTCCTAAACACCCTCCATAGCCAGGAATTGCTTAATTCTGAGTGCATTAAAGTCTCGTGTCTGCAAAGTCGATCATGGTTTGTGTTTTGGGGCAAGGGGAGAAGGGAGAACAAACAAACAGGAGACTTAATTCATAAAGCTTTGGCTTGGCAATGCTATATATTTCTTTAAAATCCAGCTGTGCTGTTTCTATTAACCCCACAAATTACAACAGGACTGATTGCAATCTCATTTGGTTTTCCTTCGTTTTCCCCACATTCAGCCTGGCTGGAGGAGGCAGATCCCTCTCTCCTACTCAGGGTTCAGTATGGGTCAGCTCCACGGTGCTGGGCTGTTGGGATGCTGGAGCTGCCAGCACCCCAGTAAAAGAGTTCAAAGAGGGGGCAAATAACCTTTTTTTATTTTTTTAATTTTCCTGAAGTTGGTTAATTCTGAGGAGTAAGTTTGGAGGAGCCCAGCTGCATTAATCACTACTCCTGCCGGCTGTACCATGTGAGGATGGATTTATATGGCGCAGGGAAAGCTGAGGGCCATGCGTCAGCACCCACCCCACACTGGGATGCTTTCAAGCTGCAAACTCCATCCCATCTCCCTCAAACTGCACATGATCAACACCACAGCCCAGCCAGGAGCCATGTTTCAGGATACTTTGTGCTCCCAGGACTGGCACAGACCTTGTCCTGATTCCCATCACACCCAGGATGAGGAGACCATGGCCACCTTCCTCCCAGCAGCTCAGGGTGTGAAGATTTAGAGTCAAAGCCAGGAAAGCACAAGGAGCACAACACAGAGGGTGGGATCCACACAAACCCCTTCCTGGTGGCTCAAAATTCAATTTGACTCCCCCTTCTGCCACGTCCTCCATCCAGAGGAGGTGGCCACCCATCCCCAGCACCCCTTCCCCAGCAGAAGCAATGGTTTCGCTTATCCTACAGCTTTATTTGGTAAAGACAGCAAAGGCCCTTCTCCCTCCACATATCTCCTTGCCACCCCCAAAAGGACAGAAGCACCACATTTTGGGCCTCTACTGATTTTGGTAGAAGTTTGGTCAATGGGCTCAGAAGGGGACAGGCCCCATCCCTTGGGAACCCAGCTAGAGAGGAGCAGAGATCCCTATTTCCACAGTGAATGTAAGGAGGGGGAAAAAAAAAAAGAACCTGATGGTGTTCATTTTAACTGTTCAGCCACTTGTAGCCTGATGCCATTAGAGAAAATAAACAGACAAGAGCCACTTGAATGGTACGTGCAGAGAGGAGATGGGAATGGAGACAAAAAAGAGCTAGGAGACAGAAGGAGGCACTATGGCTTCGGGGAAAAGCGAAGAGCCGGAGTGATGCTGCTGCTGCTGTCCCCGCTGCCTGCCCACCCCAAGCCCCGATCCTATGGGGCTCCACAAAGTTGGCAGCAGCAATCCTCCTAAAACTGCCTTCAACAGCCCCTGGCCCCTCTGCCCAGGCTCTCTCCACCCATGCCCTGCACGGACATTGGCACTCATGTCACCTCCAGGGAGGGACAGAGAGCTCAGGGCCAGATCCTGCTGCCACCCAAGCTTCCCTGAACTCTTCCCGCTCACTGCCGGTGCTGTCCTGGGCTGGGTGATGGACGAGGCAGGGCTGACACAGGCAGCACCGTCCCTGTGAATGCCGCTCGATACCTCCCAGAGCGCAGCCATTTGTACCCCATGATGGATGCGGCTATCAGGGAGGAGCGGCCGTGGCCCCAGCCACCCCCTCCTTCTGCTGGGAAAGGGTGTAAATTTGGCAAAACAGCTTCACTAACCTTTGGTTGTTTATTATACCTTTCTGGAACCACTGCAATCACACCCGTGGTTGCAGCCCTATGCTGGGTGTGTTGGCCATGGCATGGTCTCAAGCCCTCTGTGCATGGGCACAACTGGGTGGGAGATGCTAAGGTGTCCTCTCTAGCCAGAGCAGTAGCCAAGTGTGGTGATCCAAACACACTTCAGGGTTTTTTTTGGAGCTTTTCTGCTTCCCTGGCACAACCAAGCAGCCATCATGCCACCCCTCCAGGTCCCCATCACCCATGGCATCAAGGCAGCCAGATCCATGCCCGACTCCAAGTCATCTTTCTACAGATCGTGCTTAAGAAATTGGGGGTTGGTCCCACCTCCTTATGCTGAACACACCCTGAAGCCCCCCAGATCTTACACCTCCCCGCACACCACTGCCTCAGCAGGACCCGACAGCTCTGACATGGAGGCAGTAGCAACATGGAGCCATCTCCTGGTTTTCCACAGAAAAGTGATGTTTCTTCTCTTGAGCTGCAAGACAATTGCAGAAATGGTGTTTTCTCCTCTCTGTTCCTCTTTTCTTCCCACTTTGTTCCTCCTTTCTGCCCTAGATCACTTCCCACCCCAGCTCTCTGCATCCCTAGGTCAATCACTCTGATGCTGCGTGATGCTCTGGAAGCACGGACTAGCCCAAACCCAGGCGCCTGTGCCAAACAGTCAGCACCCAACTGGTCAGCAAACAACCCAGGAACTGGAATTATAGGAGAAAAGGGGGAAACTGAGAGGAATTGGAAGGAGGAACCAGCACGAGGTGAGGGTGGGGAAAGCCTCGGCTGAACCAGGAGGCACTGAGCGCCCACAGCGGCTGCTGGCAAGGGACGAGGGAAGGGGACTGGCCGCATCTGCTCCCCATGTCACCCCATCCCCCCTCCCAGTGCTCTCTGTGACAGGCTGAAGAGCTATTGATGCCATTTGCCTCTGCCCTGGAGGCTTTTTGGTGATGGAAGATGCCTCCATTAATACAAGGGAAAGGCAGCAAATGTCTGGAGATAAAAAGAAAAAAAATCAGGAGGGTTAGGGAGATTGATGTGACAGACACTGTGGCTGTGCTGCTGGGGGTGCAGAAAGGGTTAACCATGGATTCGCTTTGGGAAATGGTCATCGATGAAAGCAACACCCAGAGAAGAAGAGCGAGGGGAGCAACGCTGCGAAGCCCTTCCACTTGGTTCCGAACCATCCCGGCGTCTGGCATCAACTCCATCCCCACCATCAGCCATTTCTGTGCCACCACTCGCTGGGTCCCCGCACATTTATCTTCCCCTGGGGAAAGCCCTCTCCACAGCCAGCACCAGTCTTCAAACTTCAGCTGAGCTCCAACCCAGCTTTTCCCACACCATGCCCATGTTGTGGGCGAGGAAAGAGGGGAGTGGCTGGTGGCACAGGGAGGTGACAAGGGCTGCCTGTCTGCGTCCCCAACCCCAGGTGGCCTCTCCCATGGAGGGATGTGTCAGACATGGGTGGGAATTTTAAATAGCAAACTGGAGACCTAAAAGGAAATATAATAAAAATATTCCCAGGCATGCTGAAGTGGCTCCTGCGACACTCCTGCTGGAACATTAATATTTGCCAAAAATAATTTGTCTTTAATGAGACACAGCAATATATTTAGTTTTATGTCCGTACTGTCTCTATTACCGTGGGCCGCTTCAGCTCCTCGATGCTCTGCCAGGGACCAGCACCCTGGGAGGATGCAGGGGCTGGTGCAGGTGGCACCCAGGGACCCCGTGCTGCAGGGACAGGATAAGCCCTGGAAGCAAGGTCCAGCAAGAGAACAACAACAAAAAAGCAGTTCTACGTTTTTATCAAATGACCCAAAGCTTGGTGGAGGGTCTATTGGAGAAGATGGTTAATTCTCTTCTGGGAGGGTGCCGAAGAGCATCCCTGTGTCACACAGCATCCTTGGCCCATGCTGGCCACTGCATCTGCTGCAGGACCTCTGACAGCAGTGGAGCAGAGCCTGCCAGTCCCCCAGCACAGGATGGGCCTTGTCCTCCCCACCCAGTCTGGCCCCAGGGGAAAGGCAGAGAGCAAAATGCCCCCTCGGTTATTTGGGCAGGACTGTGGTTGCAAAGGCAGGAAAAAAGGCAAAAAGGGCAGGTAAAAATTGGCATAATGAGGAGCTCCTATGGCACAATATAAATCCCAGGATTTTAAGTCCCAGGACGCGACACTTGCCCCCACACCGTGGAAGACATTTAGGGCTGCCATGCTGTCATGCCAGCTGAGCACTGACAGCTTGGGACACAGGTGAGAGTCAGCAGGGTAAGTGACAAAAGGGACTGCTTCGAAAAGTGAGGAGGAGGCTGGGGGGACTGCAGGATCACAACACGCCCCCCTCACATTCCCAGACCCCTTAAAGCCTCCCAGGGCTGGACACCAGCACTGCCCTGCCACAAACCCAATTAATCCAGCGCTGATTTAAGAAGCAACACGTTTGGCCAACCTGCGTCCTGGGCGTGCTCAGACCAGCAAAGCCCCAGCACACCTTCCGCACACCACGATGCTGGCTTTTCTGCTGGCCACCTTCACCATTGGTTTGGAAAGCTGCAGTGCAGGGGGTGACAAGGGACACGGAGCCACGGGACACCTTCCCTGGCAGCACAGTGGGCACAGACGTGCCAGTACAAGCCTATTGCTGTGCCGGTACAAGCCTATTGCTGTGCCAGTACAAGCCTATTGCTGTGCCGGTTTGCACTTTCAGTTTGTGCCAATTAAAGGGGTCTCACTTCCAGCTCCACAGCTGGGGTCCAGAGCTGGCCCTGCAAGGCATTTCTTGCCTCTGGGCCACCCAGCACCCACTTCCAAAGCCAAACCAGCCCCCTCCCTGAGCAGGGGGTGCACAAATCCCACCTTTATTCACTAAAATAAAACTACAGCCCAATGAGGATCATCATGGCTCTGCCTCTTGGGCACTCAGGGAAGTGAGCAGGGATCTCAACCTGGGAGTTTCCAAGCCCCTAAACCCCATCGAGTTTGCAGAGTGGGCTCCAGCTCACCAGGTTCCCTATGGTCCTGGTTCCCCCTGAACCCCCGCAGCTGCACTGGCTCTGTAGCTGGGTGCAAGCACAGGATCAGTGAATTTGTTGCTGGCAAAGGTCCTGGCTTGCTCCTGCAGTTTGGGAACAGCCCAAACACTGCACTGCCAGAGGAGAGCCCTGCAGGAACAGCTCCCGCATCTGCTGTGCTGCTCCTTTAAGGAACCCTCAACACTGATGCAGTATGTACCTGTCCTGGTTTGAGCTAAATAGAACTAATTTTCTATTTAGTGATTTTACTTTTCAGCTCAGTCTCCTTTAAGTGGCTGAACTTGCTGAAACTAGCAGCATGTTTTTTAGTACGTGCTGCTTCAACGATAAGCTCAAGGTCAGTTGTCTCACCATGGGTGCCGTGTCTGTGCCCACGGGAGGAGGAAGTGGACCCAAAACTGACCAATGAGGTATTCCATCCCACATACGTCATGCTCGGTATAAAGCCGAGGGATCACGAGGGTCTCCACCTTTCTTCCATCTTGGACCGTTCCATCTCGGACCCTTCCATCTGTCTTGATCCTGCTGTGGCCAAAGTCTCCGAGCAGAACCCTGCTGGTTCATCTGCCTCTGATCCTGATCTGTGTGTTCCTGCATCAGCTCCCACTGCTGCTGAGTTTGGACTGGGACTTTTCCAGTGCCCTGCTCCGCAGAGCCTCTGGTGATGTACACCTCATTGGGGAAGGATTTTATATTGGTTTTGTATATATATATGTACATATCTGTATGTATTTCCTTATTTTCCTATTTACATTATTATCCTGTAGTATTAGTATTATTGTTCTATTAAATCTGTTAGTTTTCTTTTCCAACCTGTAAAGTCTCTCTCCTTTGTTCTCTTTTCTATTCCCTTTGCGGGAGGGGAGAGGGGTTAAGAGAGAGCACCTGTCCAGGATTTAGTGGCCAGCCCAGCCCTAAACCAGGACAGCACCAAATAAGCCAGTGAACCCAACAACACAATGTGATGCCACAGACTTTGCTGGAGACACTGCAAATGTTCATCAGTGATTTTATAACTACGGTGAGGCCCGTCAAAACCACCCAGAGGCATCAAGGAGCATCTTCCAGCCACCAAGCCTAGCCCTGTGCATCCCTCCCACCTTGCTAACACCACCAACAAACCTGCAGATCCCAGACCTGATGCGCTCCGCAATGTTCCTCTTCCCACCCAGTTCATCCTGCAGATGTTCAGAGTCCATCTGGGATGAACAACCAGCAGAAGATGGAAAGCCTACACCAGAGCTCAGAGCTTGCATGCAAGACCCACGATTCCCTCGGTTGAGTTCTTCACCCAAACCAATGCCCAACCGAAGCTCAATTTACAGCGTGATCACAACCAAGAAACAAAACTTGGAGTTAGAATATTCATCACCAAGCCGCACGCTTAGAGCAGTCAGGAAAGGTTTGTTGAATACATTCAAATAATTAATACATCCGAGAACATTGCAATTCCCTCTTTGCTGGTCCACAAACATAAAGAAGCTAAATTCATTAGATTAATATTTGTTGAGACTTATTAGTTTAGCTCTAATTTCATGATCAGATGGCATTTTTGGGAAGTTGAAAAGCAAGCTCTAAAGATTCATTGAACCTAAACCGTGGCATTAAAGATTGAGCAATTTTAAAACTTTCCAAGAAGAAAAACCTGTGCCTTGTTGCTGGTTTGCTTTTAAGACTGCAATGCTCAAGAGCAAGGCCTTGCAGGAGCCTTCTCCAGGGAATCAGGCTTCCCAAGGCAGGGCTGCCTCCTGGCTTTGACAGTGACCATCTCTACATACCACTCATAAGACCTCAGAAGAAGGTCCAGATGCTTTGAAGTCATCTTCTAACTGAACAAGATGAGTAAAACTGGGCTGATCTGAGAGGTGTCCTTGGCAGCCAAAAACCAGAGTGAACTACAACCCCTTTGCACCTGGAGGCAGACCTTGCACCTCAGTCGAGACTTTCCTGCATTTCATTACCACCACCTGGAGACCTCAGTCAATAAACGCAGTAACTGCAGTTTAGACATGACAGGAACATAAACCAGCTGCCGACCCCACCTCAATCTCAGTTGCTCCATGTGTGAAATCCTCCAAGCCCCTGGAGCCAGGCAAAATATTTCATCACGAGAAAGACTTTGTACAGCAAAGAGGACATCAAGGAGCTGGAAAGAGTAAGAAATGCCCAGTGCACAGCTGCCCACTGAGATTCCTGCCCCAGACTGGGCTGCATGCTGGAAAGCCTACCTGTGCCATGGTCTGCAGGTGGTGGGGAGAACTTGGACCCAACTCTCCTGGGAAGGGCACTCCACTTGGAGATAACAACATGCTTCATTCCCTGCTCCTTAAGGAAACTTTTAGGGAGACAGAATTGATTCTGAAGCGTTATTATCTTAATTAAAGTGCACATTTGCTGGAGGAGCCAAGGGCCAGGTGGGTTCTCAGCTGATGGAAGCCATGGAAGGATCTTGGTGCCTTCACACCAGTTAGGAAAAACCCAAAACTCAGGTGATGCTGCTGAGACAGCCACCTTCCCAGGGCTTGGCTGCGGCATCCTCCTCCCACAGCATGTTTGCTTTGGCCTCAAGCTCCCTCTTCGCCTGGCTGGAAAGGTCAGCATCCCCCGGCGGAGGGGAGGGCAGGAGCGATCTCCCCCCAGCGACCCCTCGCCCCCATCCCCGCGCTGCCCGGGGCCGACGCGCGCCCAGGCAGCTGCTGGGTGG
>NW_010196813.1:0-7143 GCF_000695765.1 Mesitornis unicolor
AGGGAGAAGGATGTGGAGAGGTTCTTCAAGGGATACGGCCGCATCCGAGACATCGATCTGAAGAGGGGCTTTGGCTTTGTGGTGAGTGTGCTCCTCCGCAGGGCACTGCGGTCCTTGTCCGTTGCCGGTCACTTGGATCCCATGTGCGTTTACGTACACGAAGCTGCTTTTAAAGATAGTGCTATCACGGTGCTCTGCTAAGTATGCTGTGTGGCATGTGAGCATTTTTTAATTTCTTAGGGGTGTATTTTTTTATTTTTATGTTTTTGCTCGGGTGGTTTTGCAGGAATTCGAGGATCCAAGGGATGCAGATGATGCTGTCTATGAATTGGATGGAAAAGAGCTTTGCAGTGAGAGGTGAGATACCCTATTAAATGAATAGATAAGCTTGAATCTCTAAAATAAGAAGTGAGTCGATTTTGCATTGTGTTACCAGTACTGTTTAAGCTATTTTGTGCTTGAGGTTTTTGTTTTTCCAACAATTGTAACTGTGAAAGAATATATATAAGAAGAAAAATGTGAAAATATATGGCTTTCCTTTTTGTCTCTTTCCCCAGGGTTACAATTGAGCATGCAAGGGCACGCTCTAGGGGTAGAGGCAGAGGGAGGTACTCTGACCGGTTTAGTAGCCGCCGTCCACGTAGTGACAGGAGGTACGTATGGCTTTGGGGTGATGTTTTAAAACAGAGTACTGTGGCCTCATCTGATCGGAGAACTCGAGCTGGCATGAGTTGCCTTTCTAGTCAATCACTCGATGTGGCGATAGGATAGTAAGGATTATAAAACTTCTCGGGTATGCTTGTCATCTTTATGCTCCCCTTTGAAGTGCTTAATGCTTCTCCTACGTTACTCGAGGCATTCCACGGTTGAGTTGTAGCAGTGGTGGTATACTGACAGCAGTTACTGGTACAGCCTTTATTAATATTAACCTGGGGTTATGTTTTAATTACCAATAAAAGGTCTGGGTTGTTTATTTCCAAACAGAAATGCCCCACCCGTAAGAACAGAAAATCGGCTCATAGTAGAAAATTTGTCTTCCCGAGTCAGCTGGCAGGTTTGTTCAAACACAGTTAACTCTTTTGACTTCATGTAAGGGGTATGTAATGTAATTATTTTGTAAGATAATTCATTAAAGTTAAATCTAACTTATTAAAAATGTTTACGTAATTAATGTAACGTTAAATAATGTCATTTGAATATTTTTAATGGAAACTAGTTAATTTTAATTAATAATAATATTAAATGTGTATATTTGAGGATATATATTTATTTTTTTTCTTGTTTTAAAAATCCATTTTAACCACATATTAAACCCTTTATTTGCCAGCCTATCTGTGTCGTTGGCCATATGACGAGGAGTGCCTGTGGGTTATCCTAATCGTTCTGTCTTGGTCACTCTTGGTTGGGCCTGGTTGACTTCCCAGTCAGCTCCTACAATGTCACTTGGCCACCTCTAGATCTGTGTTTGCCGGTCTAGACGTAATCGATGCACTCCTTAAAGTGCCACATTGCAGCGATCCCAGAGCGTTAACGAGATCTGATTCCTAAGTTGAGAGCTGTCCTTCCTGTAACGCTTCCGAATAAAGAGGTCCTGGTCGAAAAGAGTTGAAAGATACGAAATTAGGTGGTCGTTGGAATCCTGATCGCAGTAAAGTGGTCCTTGGTAACATCAAGCGTAGAGGATGTCTGGATCCATCCGTGATAGGGAGGGCAGTGCGATTAATGGCTTCCATCGACTGGGTAGTGTTCGTCAAGTGGGTGGCGAAGAGCCAGTCGGGCATAAATCATGACGGTATCTCCGGTGGCTTAATGCAGTTTGCTGCTTGGCTAGCCTAGGGAAATGTTAATAAAGGTAAAGTAAACTATATTTTTAATGGCATATGGGGCACAAAATAATTGGTGGCGTGGAAATGTAATTCTGTATGCGTTTAAGACTCGTAATGTAAATGGAGGCTGAAGTAGTACAGAAATCCAGGGGTAGCATTTCACACTCAGTCCAGAATCTGTACAAATGTGCTTATTTATTTCTCTCTCTGTCTTTCTCTCTCTTTCTCTTACTTAATTTATATAATCTTTGTAGACTAGTAATTCCCTTAACGTTAAGACACTTGTAGCAGCATTTTGCTTAAAGCAATGTGCTTTTTTTTCATTTACTTCGTGCCCTGATAGAAATAATTCAGATTTGATAGAATACGAGTACGGCAGTTGCCACTCCTGTAATTTATCTAACAGCTTCTATTTCAGTAGTCATAAGTTTCTTTTGTTTATTTTAAGCTATTTTTTATATAGATAAGTATTAATTTCACTTCTTTGCATAACATAACTGGTCTTGTGTTAGGATCTCAAAGACTTCATGAGACAAGCTGGGGAAGTAACCTTTGCAGATGCACACAGACCTAAGTTAAATGAAGGGTAAGCCTCGAAAATCGCCTCGTGAAAGCTGTAGAGTGATATTTGTACGTGTAGTGTTTGGGGAGGGAAGCTGGCTGCTTCCAGTGCTCAGCAGCTGCTTGTGGTTTAATTTAGCTGCCCTTTGAAAACGCATTCCCTGGTATTTGGGGAGGGGAATTCTTCAGTTTGTGCTTGAGTTACGACAAGGGACGGCCACACTGAGCAGTGTAAGGGTTTTTTGAGCTGGTTTTCTTTTGTTTTTCTTATATTTTCCCTCACATGTTTTGCTCTGGCATCAAAAGTGCAACTTGTAATAGTGACCTCTTGGGTTTTTGTAATTTTTTTCCTGTAGGGTGGTTGAATTCGCCTCTTACAGTGATTTAAAGAATGCTATTGAAAAGCTTTCTGGTAAAGAGATTAATGGAAGGAAAATCAAACTAATTGAAGGCAGCAAAAGGCACAGGTAAGGATTTCTGTTGTACGAAGTAATGCTTAAATATTCGTTAAAGCTTTGAAGTCAGCACAGACTCGTGAACTGCCTGGCTGTTGTCCCGGGACGGTCCCCTGCTGACAGCGATGGTCTTCCCTTCCCCAGTAGGTCCAGGAGCAGGTCGCGGTCCCGGAGCAGGAGCTCATCCCGGTCTCGTAGCCGGTCCCGTTCTCGCAGCCGCAAGTCGTACAGCAGGTCCAGGAGCAGGAGCCACAGCAAGTCCCGGTCGGTCAGTAGATCGCCCATGCCAGAGAAGAGCCAGAAACGTGGTTCTTCCAGCAGATCCAAATCCCCGTCCTCCGAGGACCGGCAGAGGTCGAGATCGAGGTCGAGATCTGTTGACAGTGGTAACTGAACTCTTGAGTAACTTGCCCTGGGGGGCCCTTTTTTAAACCATACTTGCTAAATCTTGTGGTAAGTATGTGACTTTCTGCGGGGAAGGGTTTGGATGGGGAGGGGGGGAGGGATGGAGCAACTTTGTAGATGTGGACCATGGCGGGAAGGGTTATTGACTAATTGTATTACATGTTTTTTGATAACCCTTTTATTGCTCACATTTTTGTGACTGTCTGAAGTGTATAGTTTGTGTATATCGGCAGAGCTCTTTATAACTAAAGCAGAAGACTTTAAATTTTTTTTTTTTTGTACTCCCAAAATCATCTGAACACTTAATTCCTAGAGTGTTGGTATATTCAACTGTGAATAGCAACTCGGAGCATTAGTTTAGTATCTCAGATTAAGCAAATAGCTTTAGGCATCAAAGAGCTCGACGTGTGCTGTACATAAAGCTTTATTTCAGAGGGTATTTTTTTGTGCTTTAGAACCATTGTCTCAGTTCTAGGTCAGCACATTGAACGCTGGTCAGTACTGGTAATAAAACTTTATTTTAAAATAAGCTTTTGATTTAATACGACTTGCACTACAGTAAGAAACTGCCCATTTCACCGCCCTGTGGTCGTAATATTCTATAAAGCACCTAATTCTTGATACTTAAATAGCTCAAATAAAACATAAAGAAACGGGTCTCTACTTCTCGTGTGGTTTATTGTTAATAAAGTGTAACCATGCCTCGTGGTGTTAACAGGGCTGAAATGTTCCTTAAAGGTGGGTCTGCAGCAAAGAGTTCAGGGTGTGGGGGAGAGCTTCCTTTTAAATACATCACACCCTGTCCTTAGATGCTGCCACGTTCTGGAATAGAAACCTTGGTAGTAAGTAGAGACGGGGGAACGGACAGGTCACTTGGGTTTTAGTCCCCGTTTGGATAAGAAGCACGACACATAAAAGCATATTTCATTGGTGTGTATGTGCACACAGGGGAGAGAACATCATGGGGTGAGTAAAGTGTTTCTGTGGGCTCCACAGCGTGAGGAGCAGTGCTGTGCTGCACGGTGCTCGGGTTTTGGAAAGCTGGAGCAGCCAGCAGTTGCTCCTTGGGCTGCTCGGCTGCACGCAGGGTCCTGGTGGTTCCTGCCCTGAGAAACTCTCGCACCTCATTTTGGGGTTGTGTTAAAGACCTTAATCTTCAGCCATGTCTTCAGGAGCTGCTTCCAGCGTGTGCCAGTGGGACAACTGCAGGTAGGTGCAGTTCAAAAAGGGAACTGGTGCGGGCAGTGGTTTTTCATAGGGGCAAAACGGGGCAGTCGCTTGACCCCAAGCTCTTGAAGGGTTGTGATGATTCAAGCGTCACTGGAAGTGCCCCTCATGGGCAGGCAGGGACAGGCTTAGCCTGGAGCAAGCTCTTTGGGAGAGGGTGCAGACAGCTCTGTGGTGATCCCTGTGTCTGGTATGAAAGGAGCACGTAGAGAAGTCTCAGATGAAACTGAAGCCCTGCGAGCCAGCGGCAGGAGGTGGAGCTCATGGTAGTGCCTGCCTGTGGTGTTTTCCTGGTTTCCCACTGTTCCTGCAGGGTCCTGACGCTGATGTCATCTCTTGAGCAGTGACTGTGTCACCCACAGCTGCACGGGTCGTTTCTGCTACATCCGAAGGGAAAGGAAAATGCAGTGAGAACAGGCAGTTCTGAGCCCGGCTTTTGGAAGGGTTGTGACGCAGCTGCAGTGGGTGTTGCTGGGTGCTTGAAAGGAAAAGGAAGGAATGTGGAAGTCCTGTCAAAATACTTAAGCCCTTTTGTTCCCAAGTCACGTCGTGAATCGGAGCCCGGAAAAGCCAACCTTTTCACAGCAGCCTTGCCAGCACTCGTGGCAGTGTCTGCTGTCGACCACTTCCCACTGAAGGCCACCCGAGGATACAGAGTGGGGTTTATTTTCCTGTTAACAGCCGTGCTGCTGCTACAGCGATGAAATATGGTACAGTGCTCCTGTAGCAGCCCTGCTGCTGCTCTGTCCCAAGGGGCTGGAGAAGGCTGGTTTGGGGGCATCAGAGGGGTCTCATCCCTGGTGGGGGGTCTCATCCAGCAGAGCATTCTCCAGGCACCTTTCCAGATCCTTGGCTGGGCTTTGGTATTATGGACCTGTTGAAATCGGAGAAGAGCCTGCCTTACTAATACACTGTATATATTTTTTAATTAATCTTGAGTCTATTCATGTCCCCTCCTAGCAATAATCCAGATGTTCCTTTCCTTCCTTCAGCTGCAGTACTTGCCAGTTCTGTCCTTTCCTTCCCCCTCCTGCTCCAGAGGTGACAACCTTCAGGGAATCTCAGCGCCCTGCAGCGAAGCTGGGATTTGTTAAAGAGTTATTGCAATATTACGTTAGAGAATTATCTAATACTCTCTCGTAGTTTTAGGGGGGTGTGATTGCTCTTTGCTCAGTGCAAGTCCCAGCTTTCACAGGATGTCGATCCTGGTTTAAGCACAGAGCTCTGAAAAACCTCGAGCACTGGCAGTGTAGATCGTCTATAGCTATAGGAAATACTCTGCTGGTGCAAGAAGTCATGATTTCTAATGTCTTCAGTTCTGAATTTTTGGCTGGGATTTGTGTTTAATGTGCTGGGTATGTAACCTTGAGTTAAAGGACAACTGGATCCTGCTACTAGAAAGCAGTAATTCACTGGTAATTATATTGTGAGCACATGGTTTGGGTTGGAAAGTGTAAGAAATCGAGGAGCAAAGCTGTACTTGCCGTTTGGCTTCTTTATTCTGTCGTGGATCCTAAAGAGCAGGATGAGCAGAAGTCCCTCTCCAAGCTGGAACAGCAAGTAGAGCAGTGGGAAGAAATAGAGGGGGCCGATGATTTCTGGGGCGAAAGCGACCTTGAGGATAGCGGAGCAGAGCTGAACGTTCTGGCAGCCAGTTTCCATGCACGCCGTCCGCCTGCATCTGGAGGAGGAAGTGTTAAACCCTGGCAATTAGTACACATTTAATCCACTTTTAAACAGCCTCGGAAGAAGCCTGGCCCCCCTTGGCTGTCGCGTTGTTTACGGCTGTTTTACCTGTGCTGCAAGCTGCTTGATCAGGAGCAGCACTGGGATCCCTAGGGGGTTTTGCCTTGTGCTCACTTTGCAATGGACAGAGACGGATCATGCTATAAATGTGGACTTCATGCCCAATGGTGTTTGGAGGCCTCGTGTCCCACTCTGGACTCTGCAGCTTCCTGCAGGGGAGGAATCTGCTTCCAGGGTGAAAAGAGGAGTCCAAGGTGTGAAGGTAAAACACGGTGAGGAGTAGTGGGCTTCCTACGTAGATTAGGTAGGACGAGACAGGGAACGGGTGGGTTTTATGTGCAAGGTTTCCATCCTGAATTCGTGGGGTTTCAGCTGAGTGCACTGACTGGTCTGGGGTAATTACGAGCTGAGGAACAGTTGTGTTGCTTCGGGTTTGGGCTCTGTTGGTGTTCCCTAATTCTCTGTTGTACCTTGCTATTCATTCTCTCCATGCCCCAGCTTGGTTACTGGGAGCACAGGCTGGTCGCTGTGACCTCGAGGCAAAGCTAACAAGTCTTCTTCAGCAAATAATGGACACGGTGATCAGGTACCTGTGTCAAAAACTGCTCCAGCTGCTGCTCTGCTCTCCGTTGAGCCAAGCAGACCCTGAACTCATTTCTCTCCCCACTCAAGGTGTAGGAGTATTGACTTGGGACTGGTTGTGTGTCTGCTTGTACTCCTAGGGCCCGTTTTGGGAGACTGCAATCAGTCTGTGCTTTTACAAAAGTAAATCTGTGTTGAAACCCACGTTTGCATCATTCTCCTTAGATCAGAGCTGCTGTACCTCTTGGTTCCTCTGGTGACAGAGAGTGAGGGGATGGGGGAGTAGAGGAACGTACCGGTCATTAAGCTTGAAGACTGCAGAGAGAACATAGCCCAGCAGG
>NW_010196813.1:7174-8403 GCF_000695765.1 Mesitornis unicolor
AAGGCAGAAGATCCCAGGAGCGATGGTGAGAAGACGACCATGATATTGCTTCCCATGCTGGCCACAGACGGAACAATTACTGCAGCAGATGACAGCAGAAGCACAACCATCCCTGCCTAAAATAAAAGTGGTCAAGACACGGACAAGAGAGAAATCCCCAGCAGAACTTGCCTCGGCTGTTGGAAGTGGCTGTGCCCACTTCCTTATCGATCACATATGTGAGTATATAGTGAGAATGCATAAGTGCCTTTTATGGACAGAAATAATACAAATACCCAACAAGAGACCATGCTGAAGTATTACCTAGAGAGACCTTTCTGGTCTCTACACAAAATGAATGGTGTTTGCCCCACCAGCTACTTGTTTCTCAGCCGTTGCCATGTGTTTCTCTATCCAGGCCCCTTTGGGGGGGGTCTAAGCCACCCAAAGCAGGTGGGGAGGAAACCACTTTACTCACAGGTGGAGTCTACAATGGGTGTGGAAGGTGGTGGCTGCATTTACAGATGGACTCATTGGTGTCCTCACTTGGGAAACAACAACCTGGTGCAGCGCTACAGGCTTGGAGAGGAGTGGCTGGAAAGCTGCCTGGAGGAGAAGGACCTGGGGGTGTTGGTTGACAGTCGGCTTCACATGAGCCAGCACTGTGCCCACGTGGCCAGAAAAGCCAACGGCATCTTGGCCTGTATTAAAAACAGTGTGACCAGCAGGGCCAGGGAGGTGATCATCCCCCTGTACTGGGCACTGGTGAGGCCGCACCTCGAGTGCTGTGTTCAGTTCTGGGCCCCTCACTGTAAGAAGGATGTTGAGATTCTGGAGCGTGTTCAGAGAAGAGCCACAAGGATGGGGAGGGCTCTGGAGAACAAGCCTGATGAGGAGCGGCTGAGGGAACTGGGCTTGTTTAGCCTGGAGAAGAGAAGGCTGAGGGGAGACCTCATCACCACCTCCAACTGCCTCAAGGGAGCTTGTGGAGAGGTGGGTGCTGGTCTCTTCTCCCAGGTGATGGGGATAGAACAAGGGGAAATGTTGTTGTGGGACTGCAGTCTTTTTCTCTCTGCTGCAGGAGTGGGGAAGGGATTTTAACCTGGGAGATCTGCTGGAATCTGTCTGAGCCCTGAACTCTGTGCTGAGGGCTGTTATAACGCTGCAGTAATGTGCCCATTGCTCCTATTCATCCCAGGGCTCGGCCTTTCCAGCCCCATTGCTCTGGAAACGCCATGGGCGGCAGCAGG
>NW_010196813.1:8432-9122 GCF_000695765.1 Mesitornis unicolor
GGAATTTTATTTTCCAGGCTGGCAGCCAGGCCGGAAAAGCACCAACAACAGCTCTGGAACCCAGCAAGGGCACTCCCCATCGGACAGGGAGGAGCGGTGCCCACAGCAGGGCAGGGCAGGGCAGGGCCGAGCCACGCCAGCAGCTCCCGGTCGCTCTGCGTGTCCACGCCTGTGGCTTCTCCCTCGCTCTTGTGAGCACCGCAGCACCACGCCTGTGGACAAGGGCCCTTCCCATACATTGCAGGTGGTGCTCCGAGACCTCTGCGGTGGCAAATAAGACAAATAAGGGTTGCTCAATCGTGGGCAAGGCCCATAGGAATTAGGAGTAAACACAGGAGCAGGTCCCACAGCGATTCCCTCTCTTTCTCTCCCTTCTTTCAGATGTTTCTCCTGCAGATCCTCAGCCACCCTAAGAAAATGCTTACTTTCACTGTGCTTGCCTTTTAGATGCATGCTGAAATTTGTCAGAAGATGCGAGAAAGGTCAAGTTAAACAGTGTAGTGGTTGTAAAGCTTCACTGCCTTAGCAGCCTCTGGACCTACCCCCCCACCAAGCTCAATGCAGCTCAGGATTTTAAAACAAAGATGTTGTAACGCTTTCACCCTTTGTCTTTGTAGGGCTGGAGAAGAATGTTTCAACTATGCCAATAATTAAAAAAATGCCTGCTGGTTGCTTGCTCTTCAAGCATTC
>NW_010196814.1:0-20173 GCF_000695765.1 Mesitornis unicolor
ATTATTTGCTACTACCATATTTCTCATTACCATACAGACTTCTTGTCTCAAGAGCTGCAAATTTTCTGTGCTGGGTGATTTCCATACCTTAATTATTTAAACAAACAAAAGTAAACCACCAAAACTTGGAAGTTCTGAAAGCAATCATTATTGTTGGTGCTACAATACATTTAAATTTCCCACTGGATAATGACGTTATTGAAAAAATTAATCAGTTGGAAATTATACCACAGAAAGTGGATTTTCAACTATAGAAAATAAGACTGAGCCACAAGAGCCTCTGACATGGGGTAAGTGTTCGGGTGCCACTTGCCCTATAGAAATAGGGGAGGTGTGCTGTGAATATTTTTTCTTTTAAAAAGCAAGTTGAATATATATGATTTTCATTAGCAAACTTTCTGTAGTCATAACATTATTTAAAATGTGGAATTTCTTTTTAGATGTGTGCATATGTACACACAAACACACCTTTTTCTTCAGGTAAATATACATTTTAATTTCTTATAATTAACACCTTCATACAAAAGGAAGAGTATAAGTTGTGTTTCTTTTTAGTGTCTACCATCTGAAAGTTTGGAGAGAGATGGATAGATATTTAAAATGAAAAGTATTTCTGAGTAATGAATTGTGTCGAAAAGACGTTTCTTGAACTCACTCCTTGTTTTGAGTCTATTCTTAAATCTTTGTGGAGCATGTGGTACTTGACAAACTAAGAGATAATGAATCCTTAATTTTTGTACCAGGGCCTGTAACACATAGAAAGATACTTTTAAAATTAAATTCATGTGGCTGTTACCAAGGCTACTGAATGTGATAGTTTTTGATTTCAAAAGTTGCAGAAGAATAGTAGCGATTCAAAATACTGCTCAGAGCTGTTCTCACATTTTGCATTTTCAAAAGATTCTTTGGTGTGAAAGTGGCCATATTGCTACAGCAGCAATTCTCGATATATCAATTAACTGAACTAGATTTTTTTTCTAGTGTTTGCCACAAATAAAATATGCAAAACGCTTTCTAAAGAGCATCTGATGTGAGAATGATTTAGGCTCGTTACTTGGTGAGCATAGTTGAAGCGGAGAATTTGTCTCTGAAGCAACGTGACAGCACCTGACACTTCAGTAAAAAGGAGAAACACCGGGCTTCATTCTCCTGTTTCCCTCGAGTTCCCACTGCTGAGCCCGCTGCAAACCCCTCCACATCGCCGTTCTCTCTGCTGGCACCCGGATCCTGCTGAGCTTCACCCAGCAGTTCCTGGCTGGTACAGAGAGCCCCGTCTCCATCTGGGATACAGAACCAGCTCCACCTTCGCAAAAATGCTTCACAATTGAGATACTTGAGGTTTTTATCACTACTTCTGTTTATTTTTTTCTCTGTCACCGAATGATGAGTGAACAGTCAAGTTGGCTGTTGATTTTGTACCTTTTACACCATGGTCTGACCCTGCCCCTGATGGGGCCGGCCATGCCGGTGTTCGCGTGCTCGGATGGAGGGGATGTGCTCATGCAGGTATGTGGGGGGGTGATCTTCTGGAGTGTAACTTTGAAATCTCTTGTGTTGCGTGGGGATTTCACCCCATCCAGGGACAGCAATGGGAATTCTTCTGTTGGCATGGGTGTCCCAAGGTCTCCTCACTTTCTCTTGATTTCTCCACTTTGATTTTGTGTAAGGAGCTGCCCTACTTTTGAAATGCCTAAATTTGTATGTCTCTGATGGACCCTCAAGGCTGCTAAAATCAGTATTCCAGAGCTGTATCTGTGCTGCTTTTCCCTGCTGAGCAAGTACGCTGCCAGAAAAAAACAACCAGTGCCTTATTTTATATTTTATTTATTTTCTTTTTTTTTTTTCTCTCTCTTTTTTCTTTTTTTTCTTTTTTTTCTTAGGGAAAAACTAAAATCTACAGATGCCATAGAGGGTGCAGCTCATTTTATGGGCTTCACTATTGGAGCTCTAAAAACTTTTTTTTTTCCCCCAGAAAAACTTTTTGCAAAAATCAGCATGTAAACAAGAAGCCACTTCAGCCTTGGAGGCCGCTGTTATTTCCTCGTGGTCATGGCCGTCTCGCTCGCTGGTCGCCAAGAGCGGGTGGAGGACGCCTCCTCCTCCTCGGCAACTCCCCCCTGAGGGTAGACCACAAAACACAGCTTCTGGCCCCAGCATGTCATGGACTCTGCAAAGAGCAAACGTGCGGGAGGTTAATAGGGATTCTCAAGCTCTTTTAAACAAAAGCATGATGCTGGAGCAATGCAATATGTGCACAAATGCTCATCTTCCCAGCTGGGGACACTCGACCCAGCTGCGCAGCCGACCGCCCCCGCCAACCCTTTTCATCTCCAGCTCGGCCACAAAGTGGTGTTTGCAAAGCAGGGGCAGGTTAAGAGTGGGTGGATTTGGGGATGCCTACCCACAGTCCTTCCCTGGCCCCCACAGAGCTGCCTGGCATGGCACATGGCAGGGCCGGGTCGGCTGCCAGCCCTCTTGGCACTGCATTGGTCCTGCAGCAGTGGGAGGGAGATGCTGGTCTGGGGGAGCTGCTGGCAGCAGAGCCCCATCGTGGGTGGTGGAGACCCTCTGGTCGGAGTGAAGGGCCTAGCTGGCTGCTTTGGGAGCCTTCACCTCAGGGCAAAACAATTAAAAGCCAAACACAACCAAAACATAAAGGCTTGGGCACAGTTTTAATTTAGTGAAAGTGAGAAGGTAAGTCTTTCTTATCTTTAGAGTATGAATACCTCATCATGCCATGTGGGGCTTGTGCAGTGGAAGGCAAAGCTCTCAGCCATTTATTAGTGCTTTTGTGCTAGCTCATTTAGGCTTCATGTGCTTAAAGTTATTGCCCCATGCATGGGACAGGCTGCCTTGAGCGATCTAGATGGGTGGGCAGATGCATAGGGGCATGAAAGGAGGCAAATGTGCCGAGGAGTGAGCAAAGCAGTTGGCCAAAGACAACCGCTGTCTGGCCACAAAAAAACACTGCCGAAGCCACAGCCGCTTTGTGCCCAGGGGCTGCCTGTGACAGAGAGTGGTGGTCGGGCTCACACACAGCAGTTCCCTGGCTGGTTTAGTGCTGAGGTGGCAGAGGTTAAGCAGATCCCTGCAAACCCAAGCACAAGCAGCACCCCCAGGGGCACAGCGAGGTCCCGTGGTGCAGCCTTACCTATTAGCTTATTTACACACTTTGGTTTATTTCTCCAGTAGACTCCAAGGAAAAACACTGGCACTCCAGTTAAAATAATAATGAGTCCAACTCCGCAGACGACCGGCTCAGAGTATAAGCTGAAGATCAGCAGAAATGCCCAAAACGCCAGGTAAGTGATGGGGACGAGGAGATTCACCTGCCAGAAGAGAGCAGAGCAGAGCACGACTGTGCAGAGCAACAGCAGTGGCCAAGTGGCAGCGGTGGGGTAGGGGGGCTGCAGGCAGCGCTGCAGCTTCAGGACCCACTACGGGTTGTGCCCCCTTCCTCCACCACTGTCATCTTCTCTGCTCATCCCAGCAAGTTCACAAGTGGTCTGCCTTTGTATCTTATTTTTATATTAATGGCACTTTGGGATATGGTTTGGGACCTTAACACATTACCGTTATATCAAACAATAAACTGTTCTTCAAAATGGGAGGACAGAGGGCTCTGTGTGCCCATCCCACCCTTTGCATTGCTATTGCAACTGAGATATAGCTTTAACATTGTCACCTTGATAGGTCTGAAAATTTTGGGTTTCTTCCAGCGTAACACGATCAGGCCTATAATTGTCACTCCATAGCAGAGGTAGTTAATAAATGACACGTAGTTGATTAGTGTGTATGTGTCTCCAACGAGCATGATGATAAGAGTGGCCAAACACTGCAAAGAGAGAAGCACAGTCTTACTTGAGCCCTTACTAGAAAAGGTAGCTGAAAAAGTAATGCAAAAAGCAAAAAAGCCAACAAAAGCAGTTAAAGTCCTTTTCTTTATGGCTCCTACTGGGCATCCGCTGCCTCCTGTGGTTTGATGAGTAATCCCTGAGCTGCGCAACCATAACTGGGGCTGAAAGGGGGTTTGGGGTTATCCAGGGCATGCTGAAGCCTGAGACCAGCGGGGTCTGTTTATGAACACCCCAGGGTGCTGGCAGAGTTGGCTCTGCTGCCCACGGGCAGGGCTGGGAGGATGGGTAGAGCTCTCCATCGCCCCACTGCACCCATTTCTGTTGTGTGTTTTAAAAGCTGTTGAACCCTTTGGTGAGGGCTTCTGGCAAAAGAGGGATTTATCGCAGCCTAACACGTTGTGGTCAGTGTGCTGTGTTGTTTAGGTGTCCTGTATATAATAAAGAAGAGCAGCTTTGCCCTTTTCCCCTGGCAGCCCACAGCTCATGCTGCAGATGACCAGCATTGTTAATCTTTTGAGCATTACTTGTGTTTGGAAACTGGCAGATGGATGGTGGAAATTTCCATGCCTACGCTTGCATGTTTGTACTATATTTCTGTAAGGCCAGGAGAGCTGGCTCAGCTGCCAGGGGGTTGCTCCTCAGGTCCCGTATCCCTGCTCTTTGGTACCACAGGAGCTGAGCTGAGCCCCTACCTGCACCATGTATAGCTCCTACAAACGTCTGCTGGTGGCCAGAGCCTGAGGGAAACTAAACATCCAAATTCCTCCAGAAAGCACTTGGGATCTGGGGCTGTGTTATTCCAGATTCTCTTTTTGGTTATGTCCCTTTTTCTTAATTAGCTGTTTAAATAGCAAAAATCCTCTTGGGAGGGAGGGCTTCTGCACCACCGGCTTTAGGAGTTATGCTCCACTGCAATCAAATGACCCTTTAGTCCCTCCATTCCTCTCTTCAAAGCCTTGCAGGCTTGGCAGGGGCAGGGGGGATTTCAAAATCTTGAGCAGTCTCACCACAAAATGGATTTAGAATAGAACAGCATTTTGTATCCTTATCATGTAATATGTTTCCTGCTTTCCTCTGAGAAAGCACATACGACCCTCTCCTGCCACTGATGGGTTTTGCAGCAATGCCACTCGGAGCAGTGAGGTTTCGTGCGTAGGTGACACTGATGTGTCAGAGCTGCTCACAGCATGGGCATCATCCCCTCCTGAGTGGTGCGAGGCTGCAGAGGGACGTGCTGCTCCCCTCAACCGCCTGGCCACAGCTCCAGCACGGCGGGGGGGAGGCCACCTGCTCTTCACCGTCTTACAAATAAAACCCTCCATCTGTTTATTTTGCATTTAGCTTTGACCCTTGATTTTTGAAAGGATTAGTAGAAATACAGATCTCACCGGTGCTGTTAAAAAGGCCTTTCTCCATACACAAAGAAACCTTTCTCCATGCAAAGAGCTAGGTGTGATTCATTACAAGAGAAAAAGGAACCAGATCTATTCATTAGGTTTGTCTAAAGTCTGACCCAGTTTGCTATTGTAGCTGCCTACACTATATTATTTTTATATTTCCATTTGTTAAGAAAATAATATTTCCTAGTGGCATTTGATATACTCTGAGATACGCTAAAATGCCTTCAGATGATGAATTGATGTGCAGTATTGGTGCTTGATTTGCACTGTAATTCAAGGGAAATAGTTTGAGCAGAGCGGGAGGCTGGCGTACACCTGATGGATTGGTCAGCTCGGCACAGCCTGCTCGTGTCGGGGCTATTTTGCTGCAAAAGATCCTCTGAAACTCTGAGTGTTATTTCAGCCAATATATTTTAAGGACAGAGGAGTTCTGCTTCACTGACATCAGTGGAGTGCAGCTGCCTGGTGGGAGCTGTGATGGCTGCCTGGGCAGTGGGCAGTTTGTGATGAGGCACTGAGGCCCAGGAATGCTGTAAAGCCCCAGCTAGATGTGTGTTTTGTCATAAAAGTGGAATGTTCAGGAGGCTTATTGGATGAAATTTGGTCTGGGTATATTGTGCCAGAATTGCTGTTAGAGCTGGGAGACACATAAACGTTCACCTTCCCAGTGCATCTGGGGTCAAACCCTCACTGTTTTGCTATCAGCGGCAAATCTGCAGTTGGCAGCAGCTGAGATTTCAAGCAAATGCCCTTCAGGGAATCCCCTTGCTCGGGATGCATGGCAGCACCGGGAATCATTTTCCTCTTTAATGTCTTCTGTGCTACAGTAAAACCCATCTCATATTCTACCTTCACTATTGGTAAAAGTGTATGAAGCTCTTTGCTTCAAATAATAACTCCTGTAAGTCATTAGTATTGTGGAAATTTATCCTGTATAAAAAGTGAGAGAAATCTTCTTCCCACGTGAATGTACCAGCAACCTGACCAGCCCCAAACCCTCTCAACACTTGGCCCCTTGGTTTCTGGTCTTTGCAGGTGACCTCTTGTCTGCCTGGTGTACCATTCACCAGATGCATTATTCAAGGCCACTGTAACCATTGTTCCTACTTAATTTTTTGGCCCGCAGACAAGAAATACCCCTGGTCCTCAGAGCACTGTCCGGTTGTCCCTCACAAGATGTCTTGCTCATTAAGTAATTTTAGGAGCACTTTGTCCCCTCCCTGGGACCTGCCATGACTCTGGCTTTGGTGGTCAGATCTAAACCAGCCCTGCCTGAGTGGGATTAGCAGTGACCATGCAGATTCCTAAATGTTTGTGGAAAGCAGGCAAAACTGGTCAAAAGAATCAATCTTTTCTTAAATGAAGTATCTCAGTTTCAAAAGCCAATCTCTACCTCTGCTGTGGGTAGGACAAATGGTAATGGGCTTAAAAGGGCTTACGGGATGGTAAAACTTACGCAGACGAGCAGGGCAGGGATGGGCGTGCAGTGCTTGACGTGGATCATGGCAAGCAAACTCGGCAAATGGCCTTCTCGGGCACCGGAGAAACACAACCTGGAAATGAGAATAGCAGTGGTGAATCCCCTGGGTGTACAACAACCTCTTCAATATCCAGCCATATAACGTCTCTAATCCCAACTGCCCGCCTTGGAAGGGAGCTGTGCCCTGTGGGTGCTGGGCTACAACTGGGGAGACAACTAAAGACTGCCAGTGTAACGTGACATAAGTTATTTAAAGTGTACGAGGCCTTTAACAGCTCACGTCACCTGTGAAATTACCTGCTCTGAGACACCAAATCACCTCTGAGGACTAGGACTGAAATCTGTCCAGTCCCTGTCTGCTGGCCAGCATTGCATCTTACCCAGGCTGGGATGGATATTGTGAAGGTTGTGTGGTGATCAGCCATACATAGCTGAGGCTTAAAAACCTTTATAGATAATATTTCCAGTGTCAAAAGGGTTTTGGATAAGGTTTAACATGACTTAAGATATCACTTTTCAGTACATAACTTGTTACATATGCACTCAGATTTGTTATATCTCATTAAACTCATTAAAGTTTGAGATAAAGAACTTTCCCAAGGTACTGAAGACTTGAGTCATTTACCCCCCCAAAAATTTAAAACTTTTAAATTAAGTTCAGAGAAGTCAATTAATATAATAGACTTTATAAACTACACTATAATAGACTTTAGAGATTCTGGCCCCACTACCAGCAGTGTGCATGCAAAGCATCTTGCCTGAAAGGAGTTTTTCCAGCAGAGGAATGAAAATGTCTGTAACTGGGAATAGCACCAGGCCCTAAAATTCCTCTTTGAGCGAAGCACAGTTTAGCGTGTAGCTACTGGAGCTTTATTGACGTAAAATGAGTTTGGTTCCGCACTAAAGCCGTGTTTGGCTCTTACTGTGAGTTATTCCACATCTGCAGACACTTTCAGTAGCTCATAAAGATTACTTTGCAAGAGATTCTGCAATTCAATATTACATTTGCTGATTTGAAACAGAGCAATTCATAACTGAATGTATCCAACGCGCCCAGCAACGACCTCATGCTCCGCAACATCCAAAATGTCTAGCTAGCATTTCTTTAGCAAATGAAATTAAACCAGCCCCTCCCCAAATTAGATAACGTTCATAAAATTGTACTCCATCTAACCTTGATGAGGTAAAAAGGTATCCATTTATTCCTCCAAATGTAGATAGGGCCACTGAGACTGGCATAACCCAGGAAAAATAGCCCAGTAACTTTTCACCAAATGTCTAAAGCAACAGAAGGCAGAGAAACTGAAATACACTGCAAAGCACAGAACTGAAATCAAAGTGTATTTTAGACATCCAGGGAATGGTTTACTTACTACCGCCACAGCGTTGGAGGACAAGAGCTCTTGGGGTGACATGGCAGTGAAATATGCAATGTTGGTGAACGTATACACAAATGTCACCAATGGGATGGATATGAATATGGCACGAGGTAGGTTCCTAATAAAAGAATTAGGACGGTAGATAAGAAATCACAGTCATGCACAGCAAGACCACAACAACCATGTATGGCCTAGGGCAGGTCACCCTGTGGGGTGGGTTCACTGGCTGTTTCTCTAGGGGGGAGCCACACTTCCATTGGCTTTTTGGCCTGCTGCAGGTTGGAGAAGGCTAAAAGTGCTAAGAAATGTCACATCTGCAGTGGAGCTGCAGGGTGACAGAGCACTGGAACAGGCTGTCCAGAGAGGCTGTGGAGTCTTTTTCTCTGGAGACATTCAAAACCCGCCTGGACATGTTCCTGTGTGACCCAGTCTAGGTGATCCTTCTCTGGCAGGGGGGTTGGACTGGATGATCTTTCGAGTTCCCTCCCAACCCCTGCCATTCTGTGATTCTGTGACTCTGAGATCCCTGGGACAAAACCACCATGTGCTGTCCACTCATTGGGCTGTTGATTGAGGCTGAGGCAACGTGTTGCTGAAAAACGAAAAAGCTGTTTCTCAAAAGCCCTGTGTACTGGTTTGCTTTATCTTCACCTGCTTTATCACCACAGTTCAGGTGGCTGCCTTGGCCCATGCCATGCTGTAAATCTGGTCTGGTCATACAACATTGTGGCAGCTTACAGTAGTACAGGTGTACTTGACCTGCCATCTTGAGACCTCCTTAGAAGTGGACACCTGAACCATTCTGTATGTAGTGTAATAATGCATTCAAATTTGGAAAAAAGTTTTTAAAAAACTTCTTTAGTAAAAATATAAAGTGTTTTTGGTTATCTAAATATTTTTTAATATTTTAGTTTCCCCTCAGAGGCTACAAAAATAATAAAAAAGGCCATTCACTCCTTTTTATCTTTATTTCTCAACTAAGGCCTTATTTGCCTTATTTAAGTCATAACTATTCCTTATTCAGCTTTGAAATTGTGGAAGCCTATTAAAATGTTGGTGTTCATAGAGGGAACACATTGCCATACTTTCTTTATTGCTGTCAAGATCTCTGGACATGCACTTCGCCACTTGCTGGTGTGAAGGTGCGTGCACAGCCACTTGTAAGGCTGCAGCTTTAGTTCATTCCCATCCAGGCTGTGTAATAGCTTGAATTTCTCCTTGTTTAATCGCTGTGTGCATTGGATGCCCAGAAATAACTAACGCTTCGAGACCTGCTCTTGGCATTTGTCATTCTACTTCATCAGCTCAGAAATGATGAAACGTTTGAGCTTTGCTTTGCTAAACTAAAAATCACTTTCCCTCCAGCTTTCCCAGCCTGTGGGTGATAAATCATTTCCCAGCCCCTTCTCGTACCCAGGACGAGCAGTGAGCCAGCATCGGTCACCCCAGCAGGCAGGGCATGCTGCCTTCACCACACAATAACTCTCTGATCTTCTCTTTCAGGTGTCTGTGGAAGATCCCCTTTGGGTGAAAAAGCCAAGCAACTTCCAGTTTAATTCAACATTTTTCTAATAGCAGTGATTCTCTCTAGAGACACTCATGTGGTATCTCACCAGTGGTTAATTTTCTACTACAGAAGCACTGTATGACTGGATAGTGATGTAAAGATAATGCTTTGTTGATAGGCTGATTTGATTCAATTAATGCCTTGTGTAATATATTCTGAATTTCAGTGTTTCTTTAACTCGTCCGCTATCTGTTCTAAACAAAAAATCTCTCTCTTCTTTAGAAACACTGGTCCAATATACACAGAAGGACATCGCTCCTTATTAAATGAATAATATTACCAGATGGCTCCAATGTCTCAGCACTTCAAAAAAATGTGGATGGCATGGAAATGGATACTTGCCTGCGGGGATCAACCAGTTCTTCTGTTACATAGTTCAAGAAGTTCCAGCCACTGAATGCAAACGACCCTTGGAGAAAAGCTAATGCTAAGTGCCCCACGGATGGAGTCATCCAAAAATTGAATGCATTGCTTGGTGTCAGCTCTTCGTAGTTTCCTGCACAGAAAGTGCAAGCAAGAGGTTAAGCCACCCCTACCTACCAGAGTCACCAGGAAATAAGTAAACTTTTGATTTTTATTCTTTATCCTTGTACTTTATTCCTTATTGGATTTGGGACTTCATGCTCTTCCTGTTGCCACGGGCTGACATTCAATTTGCAGTGCTTTCTGCGGGACGGCGTCCTGGGGTATCCCTCGCTGCCATCTGTGCCACAGCACTGGTGTCCCTGCCGCCACTCATGGGACCCTTTGCCAACTGGCGCTGTCTGCGGGTGGCTCCTTGTTAGGGTTAAATCCTGCCTGTTCTTAATGCAGGTTTCTTTTACAAGAGTTTGGTGTTGTCTAGTAGAAATACTGAAAAATAAAATATCTATGGGACTGGAAGATTTGTCAAGATTGTGGGACTATTACCACTGAGAAAACAAGTTTTCTGCTTTCTGTAAATCTCGTATTTCATCTTCCTTTATATGAGTCATCATATACACGATAAAAAATTTTGTGAGCCTTTTGTGATTTCTGCTTTCCATTAACTTGGTGAATCAATGACACTTTTATTTTTGCCTATTTTTAATCTTACAAGTGACTTTTTGTAGGATATTGGACTAGTGCCCAAAATGAAGCCCTGGGCCCAGCACTGCTTATTTGGTTTACATGCAGAGCACTTCAAATTTAAGGAACATGCAACAGATTAAAAAAATTCAGTAACTATTCTGAAACATCCCAGCTGCTCCCTTTTATCCTATCAAAACCTATAAGGTGGGCTGGAAAGGGACTTGTTTAAGGGGATACAGCTGATTTCTCTGTTGTGCCATCCTTTCCACAGCTGTGTGAGTATACAGCCCTGCAGCTTGGCTAAAGCCAGTGCTTCTTTGAGTTGGTTTGTAAGGAGGAAACAGTGGAGTAAGTGGGAAAACTCAAGTCTATCAACAGTACCATACCAGTGTTAGAGATGTCTCACAGAGTACCTTTAAAGATCTGTATGAAGCCCACAATAATGATAAGGGCCAGGGCTAAGAGTTTTCCTGCAGTAAATATATCCTGAATGCGCGTTGCCCATCGAACGCTGGAGCTGTTCACCCAGGTCAGGAGGACTGGAGAGCAAAAGACTGAATTTAGTGAAATGAAATTATGTTTATTTAAGAACACACAGTCAAAGCATTGAAAAACACAGACTGAAGCGCATGTTCCTGCAGGGAGCTCTAGCGTGGCCAGGAGCGAGGGTGAAGGGGAGCACTGCCTTTCCCTGGGAGACTCTGGCTGCGGGGGCATCCCTGGCAGCCAGCCGTAACCTGTGCCGGGCACCCATGGCTCTGCAGGGAGCACAGTGCTGCCCTATCCCCCGAGCTCCCCTGCTGACACTTTCCCTGGGACCCACAGGGATTTGGGTGCCATTGTGCCCTGCTCCAGCCCACTGTGCTTGCTGTGGGCAGGTAGGAGGGGACTGACTATCCCACACTGGGCATGGTGCCTGTCCTGGGACCTCCTACTTTGCCTTTCAGGTTGAAGCCGTGACCCCAGCCCGGCCCCTTGAATGGTCCCGTGAAAACCGAGGCAAGCTTTGTGTGTGCGCGAGAAGCAAATACTCACGTAAACACACCATGGAGAGGATCCTGGAGGCATTATAGGGGGGGATACAGTTAGGGAAGACAGGCTGCAGGACATAGTTTGAGAAGGTCAGCGAAATGACGGCCAGACTGGTTGGGTACATGATAAGCACTGCACTCCACAGCAGCAGAAACCTGAAAAGAAGAGAAAAAGCACAAGAAAGCAGCGCTGGGGGTGCGCTGGAGGGGGTAATGCACGCTCAGCTGTGCAGTGCTCTGGGAACCAAGCATTGGAACCAGACACCTTTGTCCAGGTCACACCAAACAGTCACCTACTTGCACCTCTCCTCATCTCTTTTCCCATGTTCCCAGTGCAGTCTGGATTTGAAATTAAATATTTTAAAGCAAATCACAGTGTAGAGTCCTATGGAAGTGTGAGGATTATGCCCAGTGGGCACACTTTGATTTAGCTCTGTACGTCAAAGTGAAAGCATCGCTGTTGCTCCTGGGCTGATGTGTTACCACAGCAGACACTAGTCTTGGTGTTGAAGGCATCTCTGCAGGATTTTGGCAGGAACCCCGGCCGCTGGCTCCCCACCAGTCACTGGTGGGGTTTGACTGGGGAAGTCTGCTGTGATCACCCAGCTGGGGTCCACCTGGGCTGGTTGTCTGACTCCAGCTGCAGCTGGAGGTGATTGCACCAAACAAGGTACCCTTGCAAATATGAAGTATGAGGTATTTTGGTTTCTCACTCTGGGAAAGGAAAAAAGTACTCGTCTTATAAAAGCAGCAGTGGGTCTGGTTAGTATTGTAAAATATTTGAAGTATTATAGTTTCTGTCATTGTAAGAAAGTGAAATCCTTCTTGCCATGTACATACACAGATATAGGTAAATACAGATATATTCATTAATTCATTCATATACATGCACAGATGTAGTGTGCAGGGATGCCTAGCACAAAAGAGGATCAGAAATTACATTTCCAAAGATGTTATAATTTCTTGATTACATGGGTTGTTCTTTCAAAGGCTGCTCCCTCCCAGCGTGCTGCCTGCTGCCAGTCCCTTAAATCAGGTAGTGCTGGTTAACCTGGAGGGGAGAGTGCTGTTCCCTGGGTGTTCCTCAGGCTTAGGGGGTGAGTGTTTCTCAGTCTCATCTTTTACTTTGCCTTGTTGGTTCTGAGAAGTATGGGGCAATATGATGCTTCCTTTTTCTTATTAACTACCAAAGAGTCAATTTGGTAAATTGGCATGTTGCAAGAGCTGATTACCTTCCCGAACAGTGCTGTTGTTTTTAAAACTCAGGGCTGGGGTTTTTTTTCCCCTTTCTCTATATTTTATTGCGTGACTTTTTTTTTTTCCTATTTTTTTTCATTGTGGTTCAGAGCAGTTTACTTCAGTAAGTGATTTGTGCTATTCAGTGCTGAGGGTGGTATACCCAGTTTTGCATGGTTCTGCAGACCCTGCTCACTGGGAGAGTTAAGCACCCAGCAGAGAGGCTGCTGGGTTAAATGAGTGAAGACTATGACTTAAACCTGAAATAATTTGCTGATAGGGTTAGGGTGCTGATGGTCCTGAGTGAGGTCAAGCTCAGCCCTTGCTGCTCTTGCAGGAGCCCTGACTCTGTGCGCCCAGCAGTGCTGCTGGCAGGGCTGGGGCAGAGCCCCCCTGCAGGGCCATTCAGTTTGGTGGGCAGAGGCCCCTAGCTCTTCCCCATTCATGTTTTTCTTAACCCATGCACTTTACCAAGGCAGAGAACTGTGCTCAGATAAAAGTGTTCAGTGAGGAGAATTACTCTGAAAACGGTATTTTGGTCAAAATTGGCCCCTGCTTCTATGCTGTGATATAGAGTGTGTTACAGTTGGTATTGGGTAGAATATGGTTTAATGGGAATGTGAATAATTCAGTAGATTTCTGACAGTCAATCTGTTTCATGTTGAATTGAAATACATGCTGGACTGATAACACCAATTAAAGTAAATGCAGAATTTTAGCAGAAGGTGATGAAGTTGCACTGTCAAATGGGAAGCTCAAATGAGATGGCTTTAAAATAAGAGGGAAGTTTTACTAAGGTGTAGGCCTACTTTTATCTTATTTTTTTCCAGTTAAGTTTTAACCAAAGTATGGTTCTTAGAAAAAGACATCCCTCCTAGTCACTCAGGTCACAGTCATGTCTCCGAATGTCCAGCTGCAGGGGCTCCACCGCTGAGCATTTACCTTGCTCTCGTGGCACCAGCGGCAGCTGCCAAGGCAGGCCCAGGACCTGGAGGTCTAGCTGGCTGGGCCAGGCTGTTTTGTATTAAATTGCTCGTGGGGAGGGGGTGTTTGCTGTGGCTGGTGGATGGGAATTAATCCCGATAAGATTACCCAACACTTGAGTCTTCTAGGAAGTCTTTTCTTTTAAAAAGCACCGCCTTTTATCATCTGTTGTGTAGGAAGAGTACAATTTCCTTAGCAAAGAACAACTGTTCCAGATCAGCTATAATTAATGTAAGCAACACAGGGCTTAAATTTCCTGCAGACATAACTGAGTTTCAGATGTCCTCGCTATCACGATGCACACAATTTGACAACTGGAGGGCTGGAGGTTCGCTTTCTGCCCTGGGCAGTCATACAGGGGGAGCGTAACCAGTGCTGGGAGCCACAAGTCCAGGTTGAAGCAGGGAAACGTCATTGTCACCGTGGCACACCTGGAGCTACTTTGCTCAGCTTTTCAAATGGCAAGTGGGGTAATTACTACTCTGAGGGCTGCACTGTGGGACTGAGGGTGTCAGGAGCTGAACCCTACCTGAGAGGCTTTCACAGTTCCTCAGTAATTTGCAGCACTACACGAACCTGAGAAGTTAAATCTTTGCTTGTTTCTGGCTAAGAACTGATTGGACCTATAGAAACAGACACAAGACAGCTGAATGTAGAGAAAAAGGAAGATGTCTTCTTGTGTGTTTTTTTGTGTGTGTGTGTGTGTGTGAGCGTTGGAGTTTGTGTGAGACATCTGAGCTCCTGCATGTGCTGATGGCAAAAGGGTGGGTAAAATAAACTTCCTGCTTGTATTCTGAGCAACCTATGGTCGTGCATAATGAGTGTCAATAGCCGCTAGCTGGATGGCCTCTGCTGTGCTTTTTGTTGTTGAGTCTGATCCAAAGTCCATTGTAGTTAATGGCTATCCTCCCATCAATGTGCATTAGATAATGTCCCTAATTAGGTTATTTTTCCCCATTTTAGAAACACACTGGACTAAGCCACAGCTATTGGAAAGGTGTGGCATTCATGTGAAAATACCAGTTATCCCTGGACCAAACCAGAATTTTTTGCAGGTATCTCTGGATACTGATTTCGTCACCTGCAGAAAGAAATGAACAGCATAGTTTGATTTGGATTCCTAATACAGTCAGATTTCAGTGAAATCTGTTCTCAACTATGTATTTGGTTTGTGCCTGTGCTCCCCAAAGGATCTCACAAAGTCAAAGCAGCCTGTGAAAATAGAAAATTAGAGTGTACCCTGCTTGTGCATCATCAACAAAAGCAAACAGTTTGAACTAGATGCTGTAGTGCACATCATCTGGTCATGGGAAAAGCTGAACTGCTTTAAGGAAGTTGGAACTAGTTTAAACATTGTTTATAGTATCCTACATTGCTAAAAGAATTACTGCCTTTGGAAACTTTAGATTTTGCAAAAACAACACAAAGGGAAACATAGAAGTATATTTAAAGCATGTTTTACTTGCAGTTTGGAGTGACAATTATCAAAGCTTTGGGTTAGAGCTCTCTGCTGATTTCAGTACTATTGATTTTCAGTAAGGACGTATGTCCAGACAGCAGTCATTGCTGGTAAAACAGCTATGTTAGTTGCAATGTTATTGCTGAGCATTCACAAAACATTGTATTTATCAGAAATGCACTAGTGGGTCTTTCATGAAGTTGAATCTATTAATTTTCTTCTGCAGAGATACATATTAAGCCTATTATTTACTATTTTGGGTAATGTTCTTTTCATGAGCTGTATAAACTCATACGCCCATGTGCATGCAGATGAGCTGTGCTCAGGCAGCTCCAGCAGCATGGGATGTGACGCATTCCCTGCACTTAGTGTGCTCATACATAAATGCTATTTAAGCCCAAGATGATTTCTAAATGCAGATGGAAGTGGGAAGTCTGCTCTCAGTACCAGACCAGAGCCCAGTGTAACAGGAGCCTTCTCTCGCCTCTTCCTTCTCCCGTGGCCATTGCTGCTGGGGAATATCCCTTCTGCAGGGTAATCTCCAGCTGAGTTTTGCCATTGCTGTGGCTTTCAGTGGCGTTTCATGCACTGAAATGTACTTTAGTTGTACTCGGACTCACAGAAGAGCTGCCAGAGTTTCTGCTAGCTCAGGAGATGGCCCTGTCCTGCCTCTCTGTCTTTTATTCCGCTTGTCTTCTTACATTACACCTAGGAGTGCTATGATTTTTTAAAATTTTTGTTTACATAACCAAATATCAATACCGCCAGGCACAGAAACAGGCGTGCAGTACTCTAATGGCTGTTATGATCAAACAGTACTTCTTTGTTTTTCTTATACCTAATGCAGGAAAACATAATAAACAGGGAGGACTTGGGGGAGCAGGGACAAGAGAACTGAAGAGGAAATGTCAGGATCTGGGTTGGTATGGCACGTGCTCCTATAATAAACATCTTTGTGTGAATAGACCAAACCATCCAGATTTGCCACTGGGAGAAAATCTCAGAAAATCCTTTGGCAGATGCACTAAAGCTCTGTGTGCTGAATTTGATACTCTCTTCTGTAGAAGGATTAAATCAGACAGGAAAGTTGAACTTTTGGAGAAGGGAGTGTGTTTCTTTTCCTCGAGGGAGGCACAGTGCAGGTTCCTGAAGGGCCCCTTTCGGCTCAGAGCCCAGTGTGTGAGCACTGCAGGGGAATGGACTTCCCAAGTAGAAAGCTGAAGATGCTTGTGAGAGTTCCCTGATGCTGCAGGTTTTAGGTGGTGGCTCAGCAAAGTGCAGTGGGGTACCATCACAGCCTGGCTTTACTGGAAAATATAACTGATGCCCACTTTTTACACCAAAACCTACCTGGAGGCTTCTTGCCTAAGGCAACCCTTTGTCATACTTTCAACATGGTTTATTGTCTTGGGAGAAAAGGTAAAGTTTCTTTGCAAAGCAAGAACAGGAGCACTGCTTCCCTTCAGGTGACAAGGTTGTGCTTTATTCAGGTTGCTTGTGCATCGCAAACCTGGAAAGCAAGCGAGCTGCTGCAGAGGAGAAAGCTTCCCACTTTGGGAGGTGGGAGCATTGCTCAGTCCCCAGTACCCCTGGGTAGTGATCAAGGTAGTGATCAGTCAATGGGTGTGAGGTTTGTTACAGCAATTGCACAGCCTGGTGCTTTTTGGTACCATGCAAATCCTCTAAACATGGCACAGGGAGCAAGCTGAGGAACAATTAAAGCCAGGTTTAGTTGTACTTGACTTCTAATTACTTTCTTTTTCTCCCCTAGAAAGCAAAATTCTTTTGGTTTTGTGAAACTCTGATGAAACTCTGATATTCTGGCCTCTCTCACAGAAATATTCCCATGACAGTGCTTTGGACTGCTTGTGCAGTTCTATGCTTTTTCCTTTTTTCATGGTCTTTGCTTGCAGACTCTGTTCCCAAGAGCTGGCGATGGGGGAAGCTGCTGACTCCAGGGGAGTAGGGGCTTTGCTGTGCAGCTCTTGTCCCCAGTGGAAAAGCAAACCTCAGTGATGATGGCTTGAGATTTTGGTTAACCAAGGCAATGTTGTTGTTACCTCAATCAGTGTAATTTTCTATGCAAAGGGGGACAGCATTCAGGGGAGCAATTCCTCTGACTGAAGAAACACAGACTTTCATGGGAACTCATAATAAGGCAGAGGCTTAAGTCTGACAAGCATCAGAAAACTCCTTTGTCACTGAGCACGTTCTCAGATGCTGGCTGTGCCGGGTGACACTGAGCTGAGGTAGGCAGAGCAAGGGCACAGCCCAAGAGTTAGGGTGACAGGCTGGTGTTAGTGCCTGTGCTGATTTACTCCAGCTCAGCAGCCAGCTCAACTGGTATGAGCCAACTGTTATTCTTACCTTTTTTTTTTCCTCCTTCTCTAGTTTGCAGTTATGGTGCTTACTTTTCACAAATAAACCACCCACACATGGCACGGACTCTTCACTTACAAATGAGCAAGCTGGCCAGAAAGTTTCGGCGCATCTTTAGTACAGGCATCTTTGCATCACATCTTTAGTGAATACAGGCTGATGGCTTAATTTTTCTTGTTAAATATAAAAAAAAATACAGCCAAACATAAATTATGACCTCTTCTCTCTTGTTCCTTCCTCCTTTAGCCATGCTGCTCCGGTAGTGGTATTTTTGAAGAGGAATCATTCCTTGAGTTAGTGTTTCCCCCTCTTTGTATTTAGAACACATTATTTTGCTCAGTCACAGTAAGTGAAGCAGTGCTGCAAGCAGCTTTGGTTTATCGTGAGTATCTCCAGCTTGGCTTCCCTGGTGTGTGGAGCTCCTCAGTACAAGGTACCAACCATTTGTGCCAGCACACAGAATCATTTACAGCATCGTTCTTTCCTGTCACGGACTTTATTGAGTCAGGGAGGGAAGTGAAAGCATCCATTGCCTTCTCTTGGAAGGCAGCACTGGGAGCTCTGCTTAGGGGTGATTTGGTATTTCTAATGAGAACAGAAAGATTGATTTTGCAAAGCGTTTTATTGACAGATGTTCCCTGCCTCTTTCAAGTCAGATGTCTTTTTCCGCACAAAATACTTAATATAACTGTGTTTTCAAATTACTTTGTATAGATAGGGTACTTACCCAGCTAACCCACCAAAAATCTCTGTGACGTAGGAATAATCCCCTCCTGATTTGGGGATAGTGACTCCTAGTTCAGCGTAACACAGCGAGCCAAGGGCAGCCACCCCGCCGCCAAGCACCCAAATAATGAGAGCAAGTCCCACTGAGCCGCTGTGCTCCAAAACTCCTTTTGGCGAAATAAAAATCCCAGAACCAATGATGTTACCTGGAAAGGATAAAAGGTTTGCAGTGAGGTAAAAGAAAGTGAGAAATGCACTTTTCTTTTTTTAATTAAAAATAAAAAAGCAAGCAAACTCACAGCCTCCATCTAACCAAAGAAGAACACCCCACCGAAGCCTTTCGTACAGATTTAGCTTGATTGTATTTTATCTGATCATGCCCTGAGGAAAGTGTTGCCTTTTCTCAGCAATCACAGAAGGTAAGCACACACACAGCTCTGCTGAAGCATGGTAAGACGTGGGTGAGCACCCGTGTTTGGGACTAGCACCTTTGTGGCACCAATTCAGGCAGCTTCCACAGCTTTCTGCTGTCACCTGCCATTTTATCAAAAGGAGTTAGAACTGTCTTTGTAATGAAGATTTTAATCTCTTCCTGAGAGGAATCTAAACAAGCTAAGGCCCATCTTCAGGGGAACTGGGAAGTCAAAAAACCCCATGTAGCATTATCTATAATACAGGGGCCAACAGGGGCACTGCCACGAGTGTTGTTTTAAGATTGTGCTTGAAAAAGTAATCTCAAGGTCTGAAATGCTAGAAATCCATTAATGCTTTATATTTGCAATACCTGTAGATTTTAAAGGGACACTGTGAGGTGACTGAAGTATCAGACAATGTGGACTTTTTTCCTGCTAGTTTTGTTTGATTAGTGAGTGGGCTGAGGTAGTGCTGGGTGTGTAGAAGGGATGTGCTGGATCTCACACATGCTCTTTGTGTGGGCCCAGGGCTTGGTTGTCCTCCCAGGCCAGTGGTAACTGCTCTGCAAGAGGTGCTTCATAGCTGGGCCTGAGAGGAGGGATTTTTATTTTTGGTCAGGCTTGGGTTTTTTTGAGCAACAATAAAATAGCATAGCACTCTTTTCCCTAATGAATGTGAAGACCCTACTGTTGTGAGTCTGCTGAGTACTTTCTTCCTGTATGAGTTGGTATTAAAATCCTCAGTGACAGACTTGAGTTTCAGCCTATGCTGTTGAATAGCATTTCCCATCAATGTAGTCACAAAAACTAAAATACTGGATATCAGTTGTTAATGAGATATTGTCACCTAAATCAGCTTCTCGGCAGCCTTTGAACTTCTTGTGTGTCATCAAACCTAGCCTCTTTCTTCCTCTCTGCCTTCTAAATGCTTTTCACCTTGCAATCTACAGAAAGCTACCTAAATGTGTCTGATTATGCCAAATTTTGCTCCATTTCACTTAAATTCTGTCCTTGCATTTCTAAATCAGCTTCTGGAAGTACAGCTCACCCAGCCAGTCTGCCCTGGTTGTGTTCACATGTAGCTGTGTGTTTGCAGCACGTGTGTTGAAGCAGATACTCTTATCTGTGGTTTGAAATGAAATTAAGGTAAAAAATAGATAACTTGAGCAACTGACAAGCAGGTGCCCACTTCCTGGAAAGGGTGAGAGGGCG
>NW_010196814.1:20204-29544 GCF_000695765.1 Mesitornis unicolor
GGACAGCCCCGCCGCTGCTGAATCCCTGCCAGATCATCTAGAATGTTTTGGGCCTCCTGGAGCAATGGGCTGCTTGTGGCATGAGGGTCTTACCACAGCTGAAGCTATTACCCAAGTATTAAAGTGTTAGAGTAGCATGGCAACGGCAAAACAGATAATCTGACTGAACACGATAGTTTATAATGCAGTAAAGATGCATTCTTGGGATGGGGTGGTGGGATGTGTGCTGGGCCGTTTCTGATTGCTGGCATGGCAGCTTGTGAAAGGGCAGGTGTAAAACCTGGCTTTTCAATATTACAATTGAACCACGTTACGAAGTGCCCACAGGCAGCTCAATCTATAGTGCAGCAGCTTCAAGTAAGGCTGCCAAGCTCAGCAGTAAGGAAATATTGGTACAGACTAAAGAAACTGATGCAGACCTCCCAAAAGTTGCAGAATCAATTTTAAAAGGCATGCCATTGAAAAAACTTCCTTTTTTTCAGCTTTTCATCTTCATTTGTAAGCTTTGTGGCTTAGATCAAAGTTGAGACTCACAGCTGCCATCTTAGAAATACACTGAATATCACCCAAAATTTTGATAATGCCTTTAAAGCAACATTATTAAATCTTATATTGTCTCTGAAAGTCATGTAAAAAGAAAAAAAAAGATTTGCTGGTGTATTGCCAAGGGGCTCAGCATGCGACTTCTGTGGTTGGCTGGTCTGGCTCTGCAGCAGTGCTTAACCTGCTCTTCAGTGCTGTTCCACAGAGGATGCATTTTGGAGCATGAGCCACAGGGAACCTCTGTACCAGTGAAACGGGGGACCCGTCCTGCTGCATCTGACAGCCATCCTCTGCAGCTGGGCACAGCACTGTGGGAAGGCAGAGGCCATCTCGATGGGTGTCAGGCAGGGGTGGGTTTGTATTTGGAAAGGAGCTGCGTGTGCAAGAAAACTGATTACAGGTCGACTTGAAGGCTATTTTAAATTCTCCTTTTGGCGCAGGGGACAGCCATGCAAATCGCCTCCCTCTACCCAAAATTGGGGCCTGGGGTGCACAGACACCCTTTCGGTGCCACAACTCACATACAGGGAAACATGAAGGTGTATGATGGATAGGAGCAGGTTGACTGGGAGGGAAAGGGAGCCCAGCCCGGGCTGCCTATGCTTTTTCTCTCTGGCTGATGGCAGTGGCCAGGTTGGGCTCAGCAGCTTGCAGCCCAGAGATGGTAAAATACATGTGAGGGATGGGGGTTTACTCTGGAGAGGAGCTGAACAAGAGCGGGCAGGTCAGCAAATATATAGACAATATTTGTAAGGAATAAATTTTTGTGTGCATGGGCTGCTTTTTTAAATGTCCATGATGAACAGATAAGGTGAAGCCAGAAATAAATGGCTTAAATGGTGATGGAGGAGATCGAGAGTAGAGCTTGGGAAAATCTTGGCAGTGTTTAGATCTTTAGCCATGGATGCAGTCCCTAGGGAAGACTGAGGCATGTCCCACCTGAGACCTCCTGGTGCAGGTGAGAGAGACAGCTGCTAGGACCAGAAGCACTTTATATGCAATAAAATAATAAAAAAGTCAGATGAGAGATGTAGATGTTACCAAAACTACTTCATGCTAGAATAACAGTGCAATTAAATATAGCTGTCCCTTAGCTGAACTAGCAAAGGGGGCCCTAAGCACCACTACAGCATTAATCATGGTAGCTTGCACTGAAGGAATGGGTTTTGATGCAGCTGAGCTGTACAATATTATTCATAGCATTAATAGATTTGTTCTGGGCCTTCCCTACTGGGAAGCTACGCAGCTGGAGCAGAGTGGTGAAATCTTTTTAGGAGATAGATGAGGAGTTAATGTATTTCTAAAGCATACACAATACTTCATAAAATTTATGAGGCTTTTTGGTCATGGGCTCTCCTGCTGACTGAAGCATTGCAACACATTTAAAACAAACAAGCTTTTCTGGAAGACTAGTTGTGCCCTGCTCAAGAACTGTAACAAATCTTGAATTTAAGCTGAGAAAGAAATATCTACCTTAGGAATTTAAAAACTGTCTTGACAAAGCCCTTGGCACTGCTGTGTGCTGCAGTTCTAACACTTGTGCATGTGGAGGAAGGCCTTAAGTTATGAAGGACCTTCAAAAATTATCCTCTTCCTGCCAGCAGAGATACCTGTTTATCTCTGATTTTCACAGACCAATGCACCTGAGAATACTGCAGTTTTGGGAGGACCTGGTGGTATTCTTGGGAGCACACTGAACTTGGGACATACTGCTTTTCATGACAATAGATCTGTAGGTTTTAATTGCCTCTCTAGGATAGGACAGTACTTCTTTCTGGCACCCCAGACCCGAACAAACAGGAACTGCCTAAAGACAGAATAGCCCTTAGCTGAGCCCCTAGGCTCCTCACATGCTGTCTCCTTCCTGCTCAGTGCTCTCTTTTACCTTAGCTCAGGTTTGCTGCTATTTTTGCCAGCAAGCAGCAGATGCAAATACCCATCCTTCAGCAAGCTCTCCGTGAAAGCTTCCACCCCCGCGCTTTGTCACCTTTTCATTGTGACCGTACGTGGAGAAAGGATAAAATCCAGACACAGTGTGGCATCTCTCAAACTGATAATGAATGAGAAATCTAGACAATCTCTGAGCTGATGTGCAATGTTACAGCGTGGTGTCTCTACAGACCTGTGCTGTGTGGGGTTGATGGGGTGACCCCTGAGCGCTGCTGTGGGGGTGAGGGGAGTGAGCTGACTGTGTACCCGGCTCAGCTGCTTTGGTGAGATGGGCAGAGCTGCTGGGAAGGGTGGGGAAATGGGGAGATAAGTGTCGCAGTGCTGTGGGAAGCAGCATGATCAGGGCTTGCTGTGATGGACCCAGGGAAGAGAGATGAGTCCTGGTGAGGTGTAACTGCAGAGATAAGGTGGCGTCAGTCATCTGGCACTGGGGTGATAAAGTGCAGTCTCATTGCATAGACAGAAAGTCTATGGTATGCTTTTTTTAAATGCTTGCATTTGGGTTTGTCAAAGCCCTGAATCTCTCTATGCTGCTAGGAAAGGGCAATGCCCATCCCCGTCTGCCTGGGCACTGGGAACCAAGGGGCATCAGCAGCGGGGCTGTTGCCCAACCCAAATTGCTATGGGAAGGAGGTGTCTGTGGCACAGTGTGGCTTAGAGTGACATCCTCTTGTTACGGCAAGCCTGGCAAAGCAGTCCTCCTGCAAGTCTGTATTGAGCTGGAAATAGCTAGTACTTTTTTTATTTAAGGATAATGCTTTCTGGGCATAACTACTTGAAGGAGTAGGACAAGAAGGAAGAGGCAGCCTTCTGGATGGTTCTTTCATATAAACATTCACAGGATTTTTTAATTAAATTAAGCAGTTAATCATATTTTAAAAATCCAGTGTACTTCACGAATGAATATATCACAAGGAAAAATCCTCTTCCAACCTCATTATGGATTTCCTATTTTGATCTTGCACATGTGCAAAAGCCGTATCAACAGGAGTGGAAGTGCAATGCCCCTTACGACAACAAAATGTTCTTATGGAAACCTGCCATGAATGTGGTAAATGTGCCTGGGAAGTGCCTTCACTTCATTCAGTTTAGGACATGTTTGAAAATAGATATGGTGGAGATGCTGAAATGCTCTAAGAAAATGAGATGTGAGGAAGTGCCTGATGAGAAGTAGAGTTTTCAGGAGGTCTCATGTTCCATAGCAGAAGTTCTTAGGCCAGAAGACTTAGCAGTAAGGCAGATGCTTTACCTACAAATAGTTATTTCAAAGCAAGCCTCTGTCAGCAGGTCAAAGCAAGCCTCTGTCACCAGGAACTGGGGGGAATTTGGAGAGCAACTCTACAGCAAGAAAGAAATTGGCTGTGCAGTTCAGGGAGTCTCTCGTTACTGTGCTCACCATGTCAGGGATAATTTGCTTCAGTTTTACCAGTGCTGGTACTCCTGATACTCACTACATGTATTTTTTTCTTTCAAGATGTGAGCAGATGCAAAAAAATAATTCCTTCTTGTAAAATAGCTGCTTTCTCTGCTCCTTCATGGCCTCTACCCGAGTTCCTTGCTACAAAATTACCTCTTTGAACTGAAAGGAAACTGCTGCTTGAATTGCATATGTTCATGCCATGGATATATCTTACAAATAAAAGACATAAGTCTAGGATTATATATGTATATCAAAATTCTTGTTGGTAATAATATAGTCTTAACCCTGCCTGGGAGGTATGAGCCAGTTGCTGGAAGTTGCAGAACCAATCCCAAAAAATCAGTACTAAGTAATCACAGTAAACAGTACCTCATCTAAAAAGGCTAATGATGAGCTATGGGTGATGTTCTCACCACCCTCAGATCAAGCCCACGGAGAGACTTAAGCATTTACATGGCCCAACTGCTTGGCCAAGGTAGATCCAGGCTCATGATGCCACGTGCTCCAAGCCCACTGCAGATGCTCAGTGCATTACGCCAGCCACAAAAGCAGATGGAGAGCGGTGGAGCCACATGAAACAGGGCAGGTGAAGTGTGCCGGGGGAAGAGTGGGATGAGTGTGCTGGCCCAAGTCCACTCCCCTGGCATGTGAAAATGTTTCTGCTAATAATAAAGGAAAAAAAAGAAGGAAGATAATCACTTGCTCAGTGCTCTCAAACACCTAACCTTAAACAAGTATCAGTTTTCTGCAGGACGGAAGCTGTCCTTGACCCAGCACTGTATTGTGTAGTGCCAATGAGCCTTGAAAAGACATCCTGCAAAAATACTGACCTCTGGAATGAAATCCTCTTTCTGCTCTAGTCAGTCGAGAGTTTGTAAAAGAGATATTTGAGAGCCCTGAACTTTAGAAACCCTGTGAATTTTATTCTTTTTTTGCTTATTCACAGTAACAATGGTCTGTGATGGAGGTGAGTAAGATAGACCTCACAGCTATGCCTGCTTGAGATTAAAGAAAAGCCTTTTTGTTCTAATTTACAGAAACTGGCCCATAAAGTTGCTCAGGAGCTGCTCAGTGGTGTGAAAAGATGACCCTGGCAGGACTGCC
Organism: Mesitornis unicolor; assembly: GCF_000695765.1. Taxonomy (NCBI): domain Eukaryota; kingdom Metazoa; phylum Chordata; class Aves; order Mesitornithiformes; family Mesitornithidae; genus Mesitornis; species Mesitornis unicolor. The sequence goes on from NW_010196814.1 coordinate 25,222, forward strand.
AGAGCCAGCGAGACCTTGGGTGATCCTGCTGGCTGCATACATTCACCAAGGGCAGGGCCTGGAGTGTTCTCACTCAGCTGCACAGTGCTGCTGGGATGTGTTACTTGACTAGAGAGGTGAAAAGACACAACTGGTTCTTCTGTTTTTTTGAACTTTCTTTCTCTTTTTTTTCCCCCTTTTCCCCTTTTTTTAGGATATGAAAATACTCTCAATATTGTTCCCCCCAAAAATGATGACACTGAGTAAGATCTTAAAAGTCATATATTTCGGGCTATTTTACTTGTTTCTATGTTTTGTAATTTTTTTAAGGGTTCATGTTTCAGATTCTGAAAATTTTCTGAAAAACCCTCATGAAGATTAAGAATGTACTTGTTAAACAACAGCTGAGGGTCTTGTGGAATAACACTACTTCAGGAGTTACTCTGTGTGTGCTTGTGAAATGCAACTAACACCTGATAAACTGATGTGCCGTAGATGGGGAAGAGTGCATATTGCAGCAACTGACTATGGTCAGACAATAAGATACAGATAATACAAGAGAAAAAATCCTATGACATAGGAATTTATGCCTTTTTAATTTTTTTTTTTTACATTGAACAGATCTTTTCCCAGCTGCACTTTGTATGTGGTGGTGTAACCTGCTGCTGGGGTGTTTTATCCAAGACTGGAGCTCTACCTGTCTTCTGTGAGCCACACTCACAGCCCAGATGGCCAGGGTGTCTGCTGGTGACACCAAGCCTGCTGGAGGCTGAACAAACCCAAAATAGCTACTGGAACACAGCAGTGAACTGAGAGTGAAGCAAGTTCAGTTTCTGCTATCAGCTACGCTCTGTCTCCACCAACTTAGTGGAAGTGAATCCCACACCAGGCTTTTTGCAGAACAGAATGCCAAGCCCCCTGTACTTTCAAATTTCTAGTCCTTTAACTAATTATGTTTTGGATCTTTTGTGTTTGTAACTTTGATGTTGAGACCTGGCCCTGGGACGGGTTTCCCAGATGAGTCTCTCACACACAGTGTGCGTTGCTCATAGGCCAGCGCCTTGTGCAGATCTAAATCATTCAGGAACCATGGTACCATCTTGCAAATTAAGGAATGGGGCTTTAATGAAAAATCCAGTGTTTTCAGTTCTCCTTTGGCTTTTGAACTACCAGAGTGCATTTTGGGTCAGGTTTTGATGCTGAAACCTTTAGTGAAACCTTCAGAGTTGAAATTCATCTTTTAAACAGAAGCTGAATTATCATTAAAACTTCACATCTGAGAACTGCACTTGAAGGAAAACACTAAATATCACTGTGCTTGTTAGAAAATAAAGGGACCTGGTAATACTTTGTGTATTCACTTAGCATGCAAAATCTTTACAGCAGTTTTTATTTATCTGCAGCACACAATCCACATGGACTGTAAAAATGACAGATATTGCAGTCTGTTGAAAGCAGCAGTTCTTTAGGAATGGCCTTACTGATTGTATTTAGAGACCATATTTCTGATAAAAATAAGCAATTTCCTGTGTGGTTAGCAAAGAAAAATGTCACTTACGGCTTTTTACTGCTTGTGCATTTCATTGAAGATCTATGCTACCCAACTGAAATTCTGAATGCGTCTGTAATATGGACTAGAAATTTGTCTAAGCAGCTCTTTCTCCTACAAAATGAAATATTAACAACAAAGAAGTTCTGCTCCTTTTTTTTTCTTTCTTTGCAGTCAGGTAAATCACTTTGTGACTAGTTGTTCAGTGAGGGATTACAGCAAGAAACATCCCTGAAAAACTGTGTATGGTTCATGAGCATGAATCCTGCCAGACTCCTGCTTTCCTCCAGTGCTGTTTATTGTCCCCAGGAGATGGTATGTCAGAGCTCAAGAGGGGTGACCCAGCACTTGGTGACATGCTGCAGATAATGCCCTGGGGAGATGCAATGTTCAAAGGCGGCCTCTGGCAGTGGGAAAGCCTGCATTACCCGAGCATCTTGCTTCCTTCAGAGGTGCATCCCATGTTTATTGAATCAGAGTAGGAACTAGGAAGACAGTAGTCAGAATAATCAAGGATTATATACCCAAGGATTATATTGAGTGTTTCATTGGTACAGTTGTAACAGATGGTCTGAGTATGTGTCTGGGTATCTGAGCTATGAAAGACAAGTCCAGCATCCTTTCTCAGTGCCAATGTGGGGAATGCAAGCCATTATTCGTCATATTTTTAATGAAGCTGTACAAAATTAGAGTTTTTTAAATGAAATGTTTGAGACCAGCCTGGTTTCAGTTACAGCTTTCTTTTGATATATTGGTATACTGTATCCTCAACAGTAGATAGAGACAGTTTTCACTGAGAGCTGTAAACAGAAGAATAACCAAAAGTCTACCCATCCTCTCAGAACTCTCACATCTACACATCGGGATGACAGTCTGTGTTATTGCTTAAAATAGCTCCCTTACAAACGAAGATTTGCATCCTGCCTGGGAGCTAGTAAATAAATATTTCTTGTTTGAGTATGAAATAATGTAAAGATTTGATATTACTAACAACAACAAAAAAAGCTTTGTCAAAACGAATTGTGCTTTACAAATTGTTTAAATCCAAATTAAATGAGGTGGATTACGTCAGTAATGATGTAACTCATAATGGATATGTATTTATATATTTATTTAGCAGAAAATTGCTAAACTAAGCAGCCTCCAGTCCAGCTAATTGCCAGTTACTAATGGGCTTTCAGAAGTTAAGCACTCCTAATTGAGGACACTAGTACACCAGTTTTGATTGCCGCTGTCTGTTTGTGAATCCAGGGCACGACACACCTACAAAACCAGCCAAGAAGTAACATGCATAGCTCATAATTTTGATGCTAACCGGAAACCCTGTGGCAGCACAGGCAGTCCCATTGGCTCTATTTACTTCCAGTAAATAAACTTGCCACACTCTGCCCTGACTGATGCGCCGGCACTGCTGGGAGCGTGACGGCTGCCGTGCACCGGAGCTGTACCGCAGCACTTAACAGGATGGATGGGAACAAGGTACTGCTTGGCCTTTGCCCTGCTCCTCTCCAGCTTTTATTAACAGAAGGGTAGCATTTAATATAAGAGATTACAAGAGTATGTGTGTGTGTCCCTCTTAAAATACAAAGGGTAAGTAAAGTTCTGAAACAACAAAGCATTCAGGCCTAAAAAATTACTAGGATAGAGGGACTCCAATGGATTAAAACCAGCAGACACTTTAAGTGCATTTTCTTAACCTCTAGTCAAGCATGAATTCAGGCTATGTGGCAGTGTTTTAGATATTTCATGTAACAGCCTTGAACTTCTTTGATTTTTAAATAGCATTCAGAAAACTCATAATGAAGAATGGATGGAGAATAAAAGAATCTATAGAGCTTGGCATTAAAATAATAGTCATTTAACTTCATATGTGAGTAAAATGTGTAACTACTGTAGCAGTGGAAAATGAATTATGGCTCCTCTGCTAATACACTTGCAAAAGAAAAACTGAAAAATGGTTATAAAAATAACAGTGATAATGGCTACAGGGATTAGTATTTAACAAAATTAAATGATCTTAAAATCTGACTTCAGTTCAAATATTTATGTTAAAATTCCTAGCAAGCAAGAACATGACCAGTCATTATAAACTTTAATTCCAGCATTCCAAGTGGATTTTACTACGTTAAGAATTTATAATCTGATTATGCTACACCCAACTTTAAAGATTAAAAAAAATAGGCTAGGTAAAATACTGGCAAAAGTGTTTTCTGTAACTTGCCATAGATTTGTAAGGAAGATATTTGCCTTCTGAGCACTAAAATACAAGTCTAGTCCATGAGGACCTGGAGAACCTGGTTTCTCTAACAATGAAGATGTAGCTCAAACAGAAAACTGAATAAAGGAAAGTAAATATTTCAGGCATAACTTCACTAATAATAACTGATGTGGTCTTACAGAGAGTGTGAGAGTATGTTTAGTCTTAGGGTTAAATTTTGCTATTGCATAAAATACTATGGAGATTTGTCAATTATTTAAATACATAAAATAAGCTGCAGCATCCTCACAAGGATACTTACAATTTATAGTATTGCCCTTTACCGATTAGAATATGTAAAAGAAGCCAGGCTCAGATTCCTGCGAAGCTCTTTCACTTAAGGAAAAACAAAAAAACCAACCTTTTTAATGCCTGTAAAACCCCAAAGAAACGCGGTCGGTTTTTCCTCCCCTTGCTTTTTCTCGGTCTCCGGGGTGCAGCGGTGCGGGGGCAGGGAGGGCCGCAGCCCCCGGTCGCCCTCGCCAGGCCGTGCCCGGCATCGCCCGGGCCCCCGCACCGGCATCGGCCCGGGCCGGCC
>NW_010196815.1:0-4625 GCF_000695765.1 Mesitornis unicolor
AAGCAGTTGCAGAAAATATCAGAAACAACCAGAATCAAATTTCAAATTAGTGATGAACAGAGAAGGACATTTTTGATTCTCATTTGGTGTTTGGTGAGCTCTAATTTTTCAATATTTCTATATTTCCACTGTGCCAGCAGATTGTATGTATTGTTTTAATATACAGCAGAAATTATCTATGTAATGTTTTAATATACAGCAGAAAATATTCATAAAGTACCTAAAAACAACAGTCAAATATCAAATTAGCTGGTAATATTGGTATGGTACAGGACTCCACATCATCAAAATAAGCAAAAGGACAAATGGGCAGGAAGTCTGAGGGTTTTGGGTTTATTGCTGGTCCATCTCCTCCTGGCCTTGTGGGACTGCAGTACCACCACAGCATAACATTGGTGTAACACCAGGGCTTGTTATTCAAGTGCAATCTTGTGATGGGGTTGCTGTTGTCTCAGGGAAGTTCATCACCGGTGAAAAATGCAGAGAATAAGATGAAGAAAACTCATATTTCAGATGACTTTTCCTGGGATGAAAAGCTTATGGTGCGGGTCTTTGTCCCACCAAGTGTTCTGTACTTATTATGAGGTTCTGCAGGTTTACAGTAAGTTTCCCTATTTCCAATGAAAAATATTTCTTCATACAAAAAGTATTGATAATGGAGACCACAGCACAGTGTTTGCAATAAATGTAGCAAAACAAAAAAGTATATACAAAGGCCCTGTAACCAGACTTCTTTCCCCTGCTTTAGCCCTATCAATGGATTGATCATGACAAGGTCTATGCTGAGTAAGCCAAATAATTGGGGGATTGGTAAATGAATGCAGAAAGGTGAAATGCCTACTCCTTCAGAAGCAGTCACTGGTAGCCCCTGCCTGATTTCGAGCAGGCTTGACTTGATTCTGAGAAAGCGGGGCAGCCGCAATTCCCACTGAAGTGCTGCCAAGCTAAGGACTGATTATTGCAGCAATAAATCAAGGCAGGCGATGTCTCGATCGGGTTGTAGTATCCAGTGTAAGTGATAACAGAAGAGGTACAGACACCACAGGAAAGAATATTTGAAGTAAGTTACTGTCTCACCAAACTCCTGGCAAGTGGCCTTATCTGTTACACATTTTGAATCCATCTGCTAAGGTGTTAGCATTACCTGGGTCATTGGATAAAGTGTTCAGAGATAGCTGTTGTTTTTTTCATTTTCTTACAACACTGCTGTATAATTTTGGTCACTCTGTTGCACTGGTTGCATAGGGCAGATAAGCAGTTCTTTTTAGGTGGTTAGGTTGGCCACCTTCCCCTATTGCTTTCTGACTCAGGCTGAAGTAGTGGTGATGCCATTCAGAAGAGCTGAAAGGCCATTTCCTTCTCCTGCTCATAGTGTGGGATAGCTTGGAAGGTGACTCCTGTTGCCACTGAACCAGCACTAAAACTCAACATGAGCCAGCAATGGGCACTTGCAGTCCAAAAGGTCAACCACATCCTGGGCTGCAACACAAGAAGTGTGGCCAGCAGGGCCAGGGAGGGGATTCTGCCCCTCTGCTCTGCTCTGCTCAGACCCCACCTGCAGTGCTGTGTCCAGTGCTGGGGCCTCCAACACAAAAAGGACATTGAAGTGCTGGAGCGGGTCCAGAGGAGGCCACAAAGATGCTCAGGGGCTGGAGGACCTCCCTTAGAGGAACAACTGAGAGAGTTGGGGCTGTTGAGCCTGGAGAAGAGAAGGCTCCAGGGGGACCTTATTGTGGCCTTCCAGTTCCTGAAGGGGTCCTACAGGAAAGCTGGGGAGGGACTTTTTACAAGGGCAGGTAGTGACAGAACGAAGGGGAATGGTTTTAAACTGGAAGAGGGGAGATTTAGTTTGCATATTGGGGAAAAATTCTTGACTGTGAGGGTGGTGAGGCCCTGGCCCAGGTTGCCCAGGGAAGCTGTGGGTGCCCCCTCCCTGGCATTGTTCGAGGCCAGGTTGGCCGGGGCTTGGAGCAGCCTGGGCTGGTGGAGGTGTCCCTGCCCATGGCAGGGGTTGGACTGGGGGGGCTTTGAGATCCCTTCCAACCCAAACCATGCTGTGATTTTGTGATTCTATGATCTGGGAGGCTTTGGCCAACCACTCGAAGTTACAGTCTTTATTCAAAGGGCTGATGGGATTGTTTAAATTCCAGCAGAGAAACCTGGAAATTAAGTATTATCATTTGGCATGTGGGAAGAGATTTTGTGAAGGGCCTGTAACATCGCTAAACTTACAGCACTGCTATTTAGGATTTAGGAAGAGAGGGCGAAGGTACGTATGTAAAGTGCCCAAAACCTAGCATGTTTTTGTGGATTGCAGTTAAAGAGGTGGGTAGGTCCAAACCAGTACGAGAGCTGAGGGGGACCTCTGGACACCCGACTTGTTCTGACAGGATTTGTCCCATAGGCAGCAGGAGGTGAAGTAGTTGGGAAAAGGAAATGGCCAAGGATATAAATGGCCTTAAGACATAAATAACCACAACTTCCCCCGTAACCACAGCTATGTTCTCCAGGTATTGAAGGGTGCCTGAAGGAAAGATTCAGTAAGAAAATATTATTTTGATAAATGCTTGGAGCAAAAAAAATGAAACAGCAGGTCCCTACGTGTGACATTTCCTCTCTTCTTATTGAAATGCTGTTGAACATGTGCACATACGTCAAGACTTAAGATCATTTATGGTCAGTAGGTGAAAATTTGGTATAATTTAACAACTGATCTTTGCCAAGTAGTTAAATGCAAATGAAAGACTCTCTAAACTCAATAGAAACTTAATGGAGATGAGATGTAAGTATATAATCTTTCACTCTGTCTCATCAGAATAAGAATTCAATTTAACTTATAAGGAATATGCAAATGGTTTCTCTGTGTTGTCATTCATATTTCTTCTAATGGGAAGAAATTATTAAAAGAAATTGAGAAGACAGAGAGAAAATAAAACATCAAAAATGAGTCTGACCTAAAATACAAATTTTACATATCAGGTTTACAGACTGTAAGAATATTTCCATTTTCAAAGTAAGCAGTGTAGCATTAACAGTGCTCAAAATTCAGTTGATTGCAAACTGATAATAAATAATAGGAATTAATTATGCTATTTTCAATTATCAGGAACATTCAAAACAAAACTAATAACCTAAGCAAAACATGTACGATAAATAAGGTTCTTAGAGTTGTTTAACTTTTCCTAATTAAACATGAATAAAAGCATATTTTATCTTAAGCTATATTTCTTATAATTGTTTTAATTAAGCTGGGCATGTCCATGTTAGATTTACTGTGTAAGGCTGTAGTATTTTAATAACAGGTGTTTGTAAGTGGAAACCAAAGCATATGCAAGACATCTCTTAGTTTTAAAAATAACAAGAAGCTTTTTTAGCTAAGTCTACATTCTTTGTGGTTGTTTTTTCTATAAACTAGTCAGAATGCATTCAGATCACCAGTTTCGTGTCTGCTGTGGCCTGTCACGTGTAACACTTGTAGCTTCTGACTCAAAGGCTGAGCCAAAAAAAGACGTTTCCATCTGCAGAACCAGTAATTGTTAATTAAAACTCTTTTTCTCATTTGCAAGAGTTGAACTAAGAAGCATTATAATTTGGTATTTCAGTAATTAATAGCAGCATTATCATATTAGATGTACAAGATTTTTGGCTTGCGTGAGTCAATAGCTTGTTTGAGAGAGTGTGAGTTGGTTAAAAGTGTAAATTCTTAAAGAATCAGTACCATGCATAGCATGGATTGAAAACTGGCTAAATGGTAGGCCTCAAAGTTAATTTTAATTACCCAGTGATCATCATGGGGATGGAGGATGGTGTGGTAGAATTCCCCATCATTCTTCCCTTTTGACTATTTAATAGTCTTATCAGTAAACAGATACTACAGGTGAAAATGAAGATTGAAATAAAGAAAAAAATATGTGAGTAATTGTTTTCTCCTGTTGCTATAGGTTATGACATAAAGGTTATATGATTTTATGGCATGAGTATTTTAATAGCTCAAAATCTGGTAATTCGGTCAATCCATTGATGCTGTCATTTGCTAGGTCACACTGCAGCTACATACGTCTCTTTCAGCCACTTTTATTCCCTTCTCCAGATGTTATCTATACTCTTCTTGGGCCAGCAGCATTCAGAACATAAATTGTAATTTCTTGTTGTAATTTTCAACAAAAAAACAAGTAAGAGCAAAAAAGTCTTCAGAGAATGTGCACTTACCACTGTGTCTACCCCCCTCTTACTTTCAGAGGTGGGTAAAAAAGGAGAGGCTGCACCCATCCTCCTCCAGTACTGGGTTTGTGCATTTTCCACACTGAATCCCGTTACTTCCCATTTGGGAACAGGTGAACCGCTTTAGCCAGTGATTTGCTGGTTTATGAAGCTGTTAATTGGTGGTTGCTTTCAAAAATTATAGCCTGCAGTGGCCATGTGGGACGCAAGGTGCAGCAGAGCCCCTGTCTGTGGCCACCAGTCTGACCGGGCAGTGGCCCATGCGTGGGGTGTGGGGGTGTCTCCTGCCTGGTGAATGTGGAGTTGGACGTCTCTACTTTACTTTTATTTATCTCTCTGGCTGCTGGTGGTTTAACCCTATGCAGTGCTACAGACTTGGGGAGGAGTGGTTGGAAAGCTGCCAT
>NW_010196816.1:0-31003 GCF_000695765.1 Mesitornis unicolor
CGGCCGGGCCTCAGCGGCGCCTCTGCAGGCTCTGGGCACGGACAGGTTCGTACCGCATCCTCTGCCACCCGGCCAAACCCCGAGAGGCAGTGAGAGGCGCAGCCGCTAATTTAAAAATATGTTTGACTGTAGAATTAAAAATAAACCCACAAAATTATTTTTCTGAGAAAATATTACCTGTTCCTTTAGGTAATATAAACCTGCCTGGTCTCACAGCAATGTTATTCTTCCAGCTTTTGGCAATAATCAGCTGTTCGTTTTATTTCCTCGTTAAGTAGTTGATCACATCTCACTGAAATGAACCCTCTTTTATTTCCAGTCTCTAAACATCCAGATTAACACTTCTGGATCTTATTTGATGTTAAATTATCAAAGAATGTTGAAGTGTGTTGGTGCAGATCCTTCAAACGAAGCACAGGTGCCTACCCTGCTACTGGGTAGGTCTGGGGCAAGGCTGGCATCTCAGCTAAAAAACAAAACCCAGAATATTTTTAAATGACCTAGATACTTTTAAAGACAACTGAGGTAAAAACAGCTGTTTAAAGGGATACCCGTTCCAGAAATATGGTTTGTTTGTGCTGTGAATGTACACGTGTGTAGTCTCTAATGTAACGGGCATGCTGTGTGGAAATAATGCCATGTAATGCATAGTAGGTAATGGACTGAATGATGTATGAAAAAGGAGCTTGCGGTCTTTTGACTTTTACTGGGTACTCCAGATCCACAGGAGCTGTAACTATTTAACTGTTTTTAAATTAATCTGTTTCCTTTTTCCCGTTCTACTTTGTGCTGTGCTGCTTTCTTCAAAGGCAACGGTTAAATTCCTTCATGCTGACTCAGGAAGGAAGGCTCCTTTCAGTTTCGGTCCACAAGCGCATCCTTGCAGCAGCACCTATTACTTTCCCCTGTAAATGGATTGATTCATTAGTGAAAGACTTCCTTTTAAAAGCTTGCATGCCATCTCCTAGGAGTAAAAAAGTACGGAGGAGAAATGTCACAGGGCCTGGCATGAACACAGTAACTTGAGCAGTAACCCGCAGTAATGTAAGATGGCTACATACCACAGCCGACTGAGGAGAGGGGACGCTGGGACACTCGCTAATCCCCTGTTAGAAGAGGGCATGAGGAATAAAAAGAAAGAAATAAAAATGACCAAAAGCACTCAAGAGGACTAACTCCACTATAGTGAGTTGTCTGGGGCTTTTTTGTGAAGAACGTGAGGTAAGGGAATAGGGAGGAAGTCACACAAGAACTTGCAGTGACAGAGCATAATCCAGATGAGATTCAGCCAGGACACCAGAATTTGTGTGTTATAAAGAAGTGACAAAGAAAGGGAAAGTATTACAGACACGTGTTTGAGACTCAGAGCACATTTCTATGCTTGAGTCACCTTTCTGTCCTTCCCTTCTGTTGTGAAATATTTAGAATATACTGCAAATATTTAAAGAAAAAAGCCCATGCAAACAGTTCAAAACCTGCACTTTCAAATTAACCAGGACAACGAAGCCAGGAGGGCAAAGGGCTGGTAATGAAAAAACCCAAGGATCTGGCGATCGATGTGTGACCATCCTGGGAAGTAATTTCTAGGAACATGAACCAGAAGCTGTACTTTAAGTGACATAGCCATCGCCTGTGGGATCCTGCCTGCTTTGCTGAGCGAAAAAGAATTGGATTGCGGCAAGTTTAGACAGATCGGGCTTTGGTGCATGGACCTGCATATTTCTATGAATCAAACCGGAGGACTGTGGTTTGGAGACCAATCATCTGCATTGCGTGATCCAGTCTTCAGAAACTCCCTGCTTTTATAACCACCCTCTGCATTGGAAGTTTCTACTTATAAACAGGCTTCAGTGCAAGTTTTCTCCTTGCAGGAGTGCAATATTCAAGTATCTTGTAGGAAAGATAAGGGAGCATTCTTGAGAGAGAGAGAGAAGGAAAAGAGATTCAGGAGGGAGACTGAGAAATAGGCTGGGTTTTTTTCCCCAAATGCTGTCTCTTAACCTTCTATGCCTAGACTGCAGAAACAGAGCATCATTGAATGAGTGTAGAGCAAGACCACTTGTATTAAAGAGTTTTTACACATGTATCACATATTTCATTATGAGGCTTTAATACCACAGCTTAATATAAGGTTTTTAAAAAAATGTATTATTTTAAACCCGTTGAACTGTTGTGTAATACAGACTTCATTGATTATCAAAGCTGATGGTGTTTGGGCCATGTATGTTGGTATTAAAGAGAAACACCAGACATACTCCCCTCATCAATCTTAAATGCCCGTTTCTCTATTTTAATGCAATCAGCTCTTCTCTTTTGCTCTAGACCTTTAGCACTGCCTACTTAAAAAATGAGTAACAAATGGGTGTAACAGCAATCACCAACTCATAAACAGAAGCAGCCCCAGTTGTACCCTCCCAGCAGATTTGCCGTTGAACTGTGCATGAACATAACAAACCAGAGGTGAGAGGGGTTTGGGGCATCTCCCGCCGGGAGCCCACGCAGCACCCCTGTGTGTTAGGAAGCAGATGGGATTTGTGGAGATTTTAAGAAACAGAGCCCTCTAGGGGAAACTGGTCGAGAACTCCCTGGGAAATACTGACGCTGTAACAGTATTTCTCTGTGGTTTCACGGTCCTGCAAGGTGCATTGGAAGGGTTTTCCTGCCTCTCTGTGAGAAAATTCCTCCCCAGAACTCTGCCAGGTGCTCTCTCTATGCTCTTTCCCCATTTCTAGTTACCTGATCCACTCATAGGCTTTCCACTTTATCATCTTTAAATATATTTCTTTATTTGAGCTTGTTTTAAACTTTGGATCCTACAACTCTGCTTTCAGAGTTACACCGAGTTTTCACTTACGATCAGGCCTTTTGGACAAAGGGGCTATTCTGAATTCACCATCAACGTCTACTGAGTTCACCTCTGAAGGTGACCCTGCCTACTTTGAACTCCAGCATTTTACAGCTGGGAACATTCAATTATGTACTCTGTAAATTATCAGCCAGCTGTGGCTCTGTGGAATTAGCAAGGACTTAGGGAAATCAGAAGGGATTTGTTGCAGTGTGCACACACAAGGTTACCTTTCGCCTTTATAAATTAAATAAAAGGTGTTTTCCTGCTGGCAAACTCCTCTGCCCTTCAGGACAAGGCAGGGCCTCTGTCTCCATATGAAAAGATGATGTTTCAGTGAATCCAGATCAGGACCCTCCAGATTAATCAGTGATCTTCCCCAGAACTATGGAGCCTTCAACTGAGATAACCTTGAAATCCAGATGTGTTAATCCAGTGAGTTTTCTGTTCAGAGAGGTTGTCCAGCTTCACATCAGGATAATGTACCTGACTGGGGTATTTTTCTTGCCCATTCTTACCAGAATCTGAGAAGTACAGTTTCTAAGAGAGATGTAATTGTGTGTTAGACAAAAGACTCGTTCATGGAAGATACCGAGCACCACCAGATCATCTGGATACGTGGCTGTGCTCTGTGCAGCAGGGAGAAAGGCCTGGTGTGCTGATACCTTACTGTGACACTGCAGCTAGGCTGGCCACTCTGGCCTGATGCATTAAAATGAGCATTAATATGAGGTTAAGATTTCTATGAGATAAAGATTTTCCAGATCTCAAAACACACTTTCACCAATACAGCCCGTTTTATTCCATTTTAGCCCTGTCACTATAAAGATGCTGAAACACAAAAGGTGTTAGAGCTTTTGTTTCACTTCTCTAATATATATGGATATACATGCAAAAAAAGAAGTTCTAGTGAATTCTTATTTTTTTTTTAATTCAGTCATAGCTAAAGTAGCTGTTCAATTTGAAATGAGAATGTTCACATACTCTCTTAACCCCAAATAACTAAAGACTTAAATTAAACACCTTTACATGTTTTGGTTACTATTTCTGTGCAACAAGCCTGGATTTTCAAAACCACGAGAGCTAAAAACTGCAGGTGTCCACACCAGTTGGGGCATATTAGGCCAATGAGAGTCAGTCCAAGGTAATGAAATTACAGGGTTGTGTCTTCACCAAAAGCCAAATTCTTCAGCTGGGGAAGACTTGCATGCAAATGTAGTGTTCATGGACTCTCTGAGTCTGCTCCCCAGTGCAGCAGGATCTGCCCATCCAGCCCTGGCCAAGCATCCGCTGAAGGAGGAGACACAAAGGGAGATGTTCATCATGTGGCATTACACTAAAAGCCTCCACACCATCTCCAAATGGGACCAACTCAGCACTGGGCAGAGATGAGGAGAGGTCCCAGGGAGAGGGCAAGGCCCTGGTCTGAGCAATCCAGAAAAAAACCCTCAAAAAGGAACTCTTCTTCCAGCAACACAGTAAAAACAGCACCAGGAAACTCCAGAAGCCAGCCTGGCCAACCTACCAGTGAGCAGGCATAAGAGCATTGTTTTGGGCAGAGCAAGGGTATTTTTGAGTTGTTTTCTTTTTCAAATGAAAGTAAGAACAACAGCTCTAAGAGGTACTGGAGCATTCAGTCACTGTTTGCTTACAATACTTGAGAGATGCTTTATTTAAGAAATATTTAAAGGAAATCATAGAACGTGATTTAAAACTGTCTTTGGATGTTACATTTTTATTATATAGCTTATAGTTGTCATGATGGAGGCACATTATTCAAAGAATAGAGACTACACGTATCTGAAGAAATGTAACAGCACTAAATTGACATCCCATGTCATCGTTCATTTCTCCATTCTTCACAGCAAAACTGAATTAAAAAAATGTCAGGTTTCAAACATTCTCTTGGAAGTCCTAAGCGAAAAAACAAACAGTTTTTTAATAAATAAAACTGCTTGCTTGATTCCATTGTTTTGTCAGCTCCACACGTTTTTTCATATAAAATTTCAAGCGCCTATTTGCAGTGAGCTGAAAACAAGAAAGCGACTCAGCAGGTGGATGCCAAGTGAAGTTTTTATTTTCTACCTCAGCTTTTATAGCTACAGAGGAGGACCCGACTGTGCAGCCCATCAGGATGTTCACACATCAGCACTTTCCCATCCATCATTCCCATACTTTATGGCCAGGAGTTTCAAGACACACCACGCATACCCTTCAACCAGTGTTCTGGTCGAGATAACCCAGGCACACAGTGCTTGGTGTAGTTTTGAACTCCTACTTTCAGGCTGGCCCAAGGTCCTGTTATACTCAACACCACCACAGCTCAGTTGCCTTTGTATAAATCCCAGCTGCTGTTTGTGTTCTTTTAATGTTCTCACGGGGATCCCAGCTTCTGCAGCGCCTTGGTTTGCAGCCTGTTGCTGCTTCTCCACATCTCCTGTTTTAATACTGGGAAGATTCCAAGAGCAGTTTGTAAAGCCTCAAGCGTTATGTACTTTGTTTTTTAAATAGAGTACGGGTTTTATAAATAGCCAGTTACAGAAAACAATACAATACACAAATAGTAATACAGCTTTGTTTGTAACTCTGTGTTTCCAAGTGATATTTGAAATTCCTGAATCCAAACTGTCTCCAACAGGAGTAACAAACATATTTACATATTAAAACATTTACATCTGGGAAAACATTTAGCTCCCACATTATTCCACTTGCACTGTACATTCAAACTGAAAAATATTTTGGTTCTTCAACATAAAGCACCTTAGAGAGTATTTTAATCACCAGATAAATATCCTGTAAGTCAGTATCACACCTTTGGGGAGGGTGTTGGACAGAAAACCCATTTTCAAAGATCCGGACTCGTAATTTCTTAAACTAACATCATCCAAACACACCGGGTGCTAAATTCAAATTCAAAGGGCAAGTCCAGACAGAGTTTCCTAAGGAGAAAAACTGGATTGAAAGGGACGTCCTGGGTCAGTAAATCCTGACCGTGGCTCTCCCTGGCATTGCTTCGTGCAAGGCTTTTCCAGAAACACAACGGCAATTTGCTTTCCATCCACACCAGCTTGAACAGAAGCCAGTGTTTTACTGTTCCTTATTTCCTAATAGTCAACTCTGCACCTCATGAAGTGCCCTGATTTTGAACAGGAGCCTTATTTTGCTGTAACTGGATCAAATGCTGGGTTTCACAGACAATTAAAAGCCTAGAAAAACATCTGCACTGGGGAAAAAGTTGGTGATAAAGCCAACATTGCATTGTAAACATTCATCTACACACAATTTGGACAACAAAAGGTCAAAGCTAAAGTGCTGTAAAATTATATTTGGAAATAATTTAACAAGTTCTTGATTCTGCTTTATCTAGCAACCTGGAGTTTACCCCTAAATTACGACTATTTCCTGCATGGTCCGTCACTTACACACCAGATACACCATAACCAGTACCTGCAGTGGTGAAACTCCACCTGAAAGCACGCGAGGGTCTGCACTGTGTCTTCACTGCATGATTAGGGCAATCCAGACAAAAATATGTGGAGTATTTTCCTTTCACCTGCAGAATCTCGCCAAGAACAACGCTAAGAATCAATGTGGATAAACAAGTAAACTGAACTCTTTGGAAACACTTTGCATGGTTGTGAAGCACTAAAAAACCATCCCGACATTTACCTAACACCTGATTTTATCTGCTTTGTAAGAAATAGTTTCGTTGCTGAAAACTGAGAACAACATCTTCTGGAATGGCTTTGCAGTAATGTATCTCAGCATTTCTTACCGCTACAATATATACATATAGCAATCATCTAGTTTAAAAAAATAATCTATATTCATGTAGAGATATTAAGAACCTAAATCCTGCAACAGAAATCTTTTGTTTCTTAAACCAGCGGCAGCAACACGTTACGTAGCTCTCCTCACTGCAGTGTAACAAGTACACGGATTCACTAACAACATACTCCACAGCACAGCTCTCCTGTTTCCATACACTGGTGTTTTTCTGGTAGTTCTCAGACAAAATGCAGAAGCTATTTACTTGGGACTTTCTACAAACACAATTTATGCACTGACATCAGACTTCAAGATAAACACCAGAACATTGCAGAGATCTCCATCGTACTCCAAACTGAGTATTTTTTCTTTACAAGCACACAGTTGAACTGCACAGTTAGACCATGACTGTATTTCATAAGGTAATTCAACATTATTGAACCTAGGAATTGCTTTAGATAGCTGTCTCCACAGAGGGTTTAAAGAACCAGGTTCACTAAGTACCAAACAGGTAGCTGCTCAGTGATGCACACCTTTATTTCTCATTGAGACTATTTCTAATACTAATGATGTAATGATCAAACCCTGCATTCTGATATTTCAGTTCAGTAACAAACGACTGTCTTCATTCACAGAGCCTGGACTGAACATCCCAAGCAATGGAATGATGCAGACGTTGCAGGAGTTTTTGGCTTAGGAGAGGCTGGGAATGAGCAAGCCTCCCAACCCATTCAACCAGATCATCTCAGCAGTAGGAGTGTACTGGGACAAGAGTTAAATACAGGTGTGATGCCAGAAAGCAAGCCCCAAACCTCTCTTATCTCTGCCTCGCAGGAATTCAGATCACAGCAAGACGATTTGCAGATGGGAGTGTGAAAAGCTGGAGCAGGACGTTTGTAGAAATAAAACGCATTTAAGAGGAACCATTTCTGGTAGAAGGCCATGGAAACAAGAGAGGTCCTGGAAGCTCTGAAGTAAGGCACACGTATCTGCAAACACAGAACCTTCAGTATTTTGCAGATGCAGTAATTCATAATTTTTTAAACTCAGTACTCGACTACACATGAAGTAGCCTATTATAAGGCTGGGAAATACGTTTCTGGTTCTTTAGTTTTCTTAATTATATTTTTATATTTTGCCAGAGAAACACTGAACTGCAATGCTCACAGAATGGTCACACAGCCCTGTCTGCAAGCATTAACAGCCCCTGCACCACTTCTTCTGGCAAGTCTAATTTAAAAAAAGAAACAAACCAAACGAAATCAAACCCCCATGACCCTGGAAAGTCACTGCAAAAACTGGCTTTCTACATTAGAGAAGAATTACAGGTGAAAAGACCTCTCGGAAACAAATCAGTTCATGCACAGACTTCTAGCCAGCTGTTTTGGTTGGGCTTTTTTTCCTTTTGCTCCAGGTTTGGTTTTTCTTTTTCGCTTAGCAGGGGTCAGAGGAGAGGAGCGACTCTTTCATAACGCTGTGTCGTCATCATCTCCAAAATCCCCCACCAAAAGTGAATGCTTATCTGGTTCGTTAAGAACTATGCTGTTCACAGAACGTTTGTCCGAAAAGACAGAGTTTATAGAGGCTCTACTGTAATTGATGATTCGATCCATTAAGCTCAGTTTGGGAGAGCTTGTTCCAGTCTCATCGATTCCAATGTGGACGCTGATTTCTGATGGGCTTTTGTGCCTCATTTGGCCACGGGCCCGGAACTCGAGTTTCTCAGAACTTGGTTTCTGGTACCTAAGGAAGGAAAAAGCCAGAAGATGACAAAACATCTCAGGTTGAAATAAAGTGCACTGCAATAAGAAAAGAAACTGGCTCATGTGCTATGATCACACACAAGCCAGAGACATTTATAATTTGATTGATGATACAGTGATAAAAGTTACAGATTTTGCAAGGCTACTACACAAGCAGCAGAACAGGTAAAGCTGTCGCCCATTGCTCAGTATTTACCTGTAGCTATCACCTACCAACTCTTCTACTCTCACCCTGAAACCTCACGAGTTAAGTAAGTAGCAAAAGCTACCATTCCCCCCCAGTGCTACGCTACTCCCAGCCGCAGGGTAAGGAACACCACCCCCAGGGTGACAACTGCAGCGGCTTGGTCTGCTTGCTGCAGCGATCCTCAGTTCAGCGCAGCGTTTACAGCTGCGTTATCTCAGAAGCCAGCAAGTCCTGACAAGATTTCTCACAAATACACAAAGGCCACTAAGGAGTTTTTCATTCTGAACACACTTCTAGTTTGTACATTTCTGTTCACATTAGAAATGACATTGTGAAACGCTGAAGTGCTTTGGGCCAGCTGACTCTTCTCAAGCAAGAACAAAACCAACTGCTGAGCTGTTCTTCAAAGAGCTTTGAAATACCAGTTCCACACTTATTTTCTGCCACTCAAAGTGAAAAGCCTGAGCTTCAAATCCGAATTACAAACCACGAAGTTGTTCACACTCACATCTTTAACAGCAAAGAAGAAAGCACAACAGAAACAGAGGAGGCAGCCATTGCTGCAGATCCCATCCAGGGCTGCAAAACCAAACCGATGGGCAGGAACACACCTAGGAAAAGAAAGCAGCAAGTTCAGAGCAGGAACACAGCATTATTCATACACTAACACACATGACTTCACATCGACTGTCTGATTTTAGTTGTATTCCAATATGTTAATAAATATAGTTTTATTTTGTGTTAAATGATTTCATACAAATATTTGTGTTCTAGCTCTGCCAGAACCACCTACAGGTAAACAGAGCTGGAAGTGTCACTGCCACAGTCCAAATATTCAGAAGTAGGCACGTCTTGCAGTAAACAGCTTGTTCACAGGATCAGGCTCATTCAATAAACCTTTCACTTTAAAGTTATTTTCATGTGCTGAGCATATCCACAATGTGGGAGGACAGCTCACAAATATACGACTGCAATGACCGTAGGCAGATAACTCTGCACTTGCCAAGTCAGAAATAGAGAAAATGGATCCTTTTCCACACAACAGCACGTCACTGCAATCTTCAGCTCACTAAGCACAATCTTGTAACTGCAGGGAAACATTCACGTACCAGCAGCGATGGGAACCCCAATGAGATTATAAATTAGAGCAAAGACAAAGTTGATCCGGATCCTTTTCACAGTTTTCCTTGATAGATCTATGCTTGCTACCACATCCATCAAGTCATCCTGCAAGTGAATATGTTTACTGGAGAAGCCACAGAGGAAAAAAAAGCATACATGTAGTGTCACCATACTCCTATTTTACAGCTAAACCAGACACTGGGTGTAACAGACTACACGTAGTATTCTGTAGGGTGCTCTAGTTTGTCTGCACAGAGCCCATACAATCAGCACCAGTCTTGCTCCAGATGTCACTGCATACCAAATTACATACACAGCACCACACAGCACAGTTCTACACAGCAACCACAACTTCTGTCAAGGTATTGTGGATATGCAGGAAGAAGTGACCATAACCTTGGAGGTACAGTGGTCTGTTACTGAAATACAATTCATATTTGCCAAAGGTCAGGTAACTTTTTCCTCCTTTACTCACTCTCGAACTTCAATTACCCCCAAATTTATAGTACCCAGAAAATGAGGAAGTCTCCTTCACAGGACAATTACCACTACACTAAACAAAAATGATGAAGATAATCTCTTCTGTGCTCCAGTTCTCCTGGCTTATGAAGGCTGTACACCTCAGCAACAGTCTGAATCAATCAAGACATCCTGGGCCCTTCTAACCCCTCTTATCATCTCATTTTAATGAAGCACTCTTGATTTCTTACCTTAATTAGAACCACATCAGCGGCCTCAATGGCTACATCAGTCCCTGTGCCAATAGCAATTCCCACATTGGCCATGGCAAGAGCTGGGGAGTCATTGATACCATCTCCAACCATGGCCACTCGTTTCCCTTCATCTTGTAACTGTTTCACTTTGGCTACTTTGTGGGAGGGAAGAACCTCTGCAAACACCTTGGTGATGCCAACCTAAAGAGAGAAAGTCCAAAACTGTCTTGCAGCTTTTCTACTGGCTGTTCTTTCTAACACGCTTCCTGTAACAGGTTGTTTAAACCCAAACACACATATAAGAGCTCACCTGAGAGGCAATAGATCTTGCTGTTTTGCTGTTGTCACCAGTCATCAGGACAACTTCTAACCCCATGTTCTTCAAAGTGTACACTGCCAGCTCAGCTTCTGGTTTCACAGTATCAGCAATGGCAATCAAACCACACAGCACTCCTACAAGAACAGAAAGAATGTGTTTGCAATAAAGACCTTTATTGCTTTAAGAATAAAATGTAACAGTTTCCCCCCCCCTCTAGTGAGACTAATTCCAGAAACAGTAATACTGATAGCAAAGAGCAGATCAGAACAGGTATCAGGGCAGCAGCGTTTAAGACAACGCAGAGTATGCACTGTCCAACAACAAAGAAAATGCCTTTTCATTCCTTTCTTCCCCTTTGCTCACTTGGAAAAGTCTTTGCCTTATGCCCAACTCTCCGATAAGCTAAGGCAGGCAGGAAGAGGCCGTTCTCCCATGAAAATGTTATAAAACCAGCTACTGATCTCTTTTCATCCCATGACTCTGCTTCAAGTATAGCTGCTATGACATTACTACTTATTCCTTTCTATTTAAAGTGACAAATCAACTTCTGAATTAAAAAAAATATAAAATAAAAAGAACCATTGAACTTACCATCAACAGCTGCTAGAACTGCTGTGCGACCTCTCCGCTCATGTTCTGTCATGGCTTTGTCAACTTCATTTTTAACAAGGAGGCCATTTCTGGTCATCCATTCCCGGTTCCCAATGAGAACAGAGTATTTTTGAGCCGTCATAGTAGCTGAAGGAATACAATCCTACCATCATATGGATAACCAGGAGCTTCCCTCCAGCAAACCCAAACAGTACTGAGAAAGATTTTCTTTATCTCTACCACACCAATCTTTTCATGCGTTCTCGACAAGACAGACACTGAAATTTCTTCAGTAATGGGTAGTTACCACATCAGTGGATCAAGAATCAAAGATCAAGGGACCAAGTCCCTTTCTCAGTGCTTCCAATTCCTATGTAACAGCCCAATGGAGTTGAAAGACCTAACAACGAGCTGTTCTTGACTGAAAAACAGTCTGTTGTGCAAACATACATAGTTTTGGCTGGCAAATGGCAACTTGGGATGAAGCAAAGTTAAAACAAAGACAATTCCTACATAATTTTCCAGCCCCATATTCAACATGTAACGTCAAATTGCACTTATACCAACATAATATTTTTAATTAATATGTCTCGAGTGATGTGTGAGCATGAAGTAAACTAATGACCAACTATTTCACGTGTGACTTGATGCAAGCCCAGTTCTCCACAGCAGAAAAAAGTGACCTCATTCTTAAGGATCCCCAGACACAAAAGCAAAAATGATTCATTTTATTCTATAAACCAGAGTTTGCTTACTTGGTAGTTTAGCATCAATAATCAAAGCAGGCTGCATTGATTCATTCGTATTTTCCTCAATTTTCACAAGTGTCACGTTTTTAATATTGTTTTCTTCAACCATTCTATTTTTCCCATAGAGTAATGCTTCAATATTGGTGACTTTACAACTAATGCCACAGCCTGGAACTACCTGAAAATCTGTACATGTCCCAAGGGTTTCTGAGTCCAGTTCCTAAAGAAAACAGAGGCAAACTGAGAATATTTTGAAATATATAAAATCATGCCACATTCACAAACCCCACAAAATAAAGTGCAGTCAAACTAATTCTAACAGGAGCACAGAAATATCAATCATCAAAACATAAGTTTGAATATCCAGTGCACCTAATATGGTATCGAGTGATTTCTGTGGCTCCACAATTTTCAGCTTTCCCTGTTGAATACATCAACTACTTTCCAAAAACCACAAGACTATTCAAACGTGTTAAGTACTGCAAGAGAGGTTCTGCCATAACACAAACGGCTCTTTTCCTGTACAGATAACTTACCTTTTTGCAGTATTTTGTTATTGCTACTCCAAGAGGATGCTCGCTGTTACTCTCTGCAGTCCCCACTATCGCCAGCATTTTGTTGTGTGGTAGTTGGTTACTCTCCACTAAAAACTTAACCTGCGTCACTTCTGGAGTCCCATGGGTAATAGTACCCGTCTTGTCAAATACAACCACCTTCACCTGCAGCAGAACAGAAGAATTCATTCAGTGAATAAGGTTTTAATGTACAGCTTCCCCAGAAAACCACCCAGTTTAACCAGACTTAGCAACATGCACTGATTGTACATCACCTACCAACACGTACTGATGTTCACACAATGACTTCCTCGGGCAGCAATTGCCAAAATACCACCAATAACAGCCTCTAAAGTTCTTGGAACAATAATCCTCATTTCCTACCTTATGTGCCATCTCCAAGGGCTCTCCTCCTTTGATCAGGATGCCGTTCTGGGCTCCCACTCCAGTACCAACCATCACAGCTGTTGGGGTGGCTAATCCCAAAGAGCAGGGGCACGCGATGCACAAGACGGTGATGGAGGCTTGGAAAGCAAAGCGGATTATCACTTCGGCTGCAGAAATGCTCTTGTTGTAACCCTAGTGACACAGCAGTTTATTTTAGTAATAGAAGAAATTGAATAGAAACAATCAGCTGCACATTGCCTCTGATGTTAAAAAAGTCTGCAAACATATAAGCTAAAGTATTAATACTAAAAGCACAACACAGACAAATTCTGCAAAACCCAAGACTAATGACCCATTAACTAAAGACTAAGTTCTGTTCCACATGGCATACACCCACCATCTGTTTTATTTATAGGACATTTTCCCAAATAAGGCACCACATGCTATAGGAACTCTTTTATGCTGTAATATAAAAATACGATGTATATGTAGAATACGTATATACTGTTGATAGAGTAACAGGAGGAGATGAAGATTGCTCTCCTGGAAATGAAAAAATTCTAATCAGAAATAGTCGTCAGTCAAGAAACCTGTGATCTAAGCAACCCTAAGGCACATGTTCAGATCCTGATCCTCCTCTGGCATCTGTAACAGAGATGAATTCCACCGATTTCAAAGATTAATTTACACAGAGTTATGCTAACAAGACCAGATGCACAATTGGAGCTTGTGACTCAAGGGACTTCTTTTCCCCCCCGAGAAGGGATGGAAATTGGGGATTTTCGATGTTTAGTATTTGTTTTTTTAAATTAACTTTTTTTTTTAATACTAACTTTCAGGAGTTGATTAATTATTGCAGATTATCTTAAAGTATAAATGTAGGAGTGATACAGTGTGAAAAAAGCACATAATATGAAAAATACAATAACAAAATACCACCTATAGTCAGCAACCACCTGCAATGACAATTTAGAAAGGAAATCAATACAGTCCAATAGACTTGTAGGCCAATTGTTTTTAAAATATTTCAGAAACTGTTTAAGGAGACTTACTTACCAGAAAGTATTTTTCTACTATTTCAAAATCCACAAATCCAATTATAATCCAGGCAAAAAGAGTAATCACGGAGACAGCCACAATAGAAGGAACGAAGTAGCCACTAAGTTTGTCAGCAAATTGCTGGATAGGTGCCTTGGAAGGAGAAACACACGTCAGCTTCTGCACCTTCAGACATAATCACAGCTTCTGTTTGCAGCACATTTGGCATACCACACTCTATAATTACATATTTACTTAATAAGACAGTAAGACTTGGAACAGCAAGCCATATCAAAAGTCCTTACTCAGCAAGACACTTATTTTGCAACTGCAAGTCAAACCTACGCTATCTGAACCACTCTTCAAATTATTTGCTATGCTGATGCCTATGGTAAGACAAACCCCAAATGCTTAATTTGGTAATACTCTTTGGTAATACCTTTGACGTCTGGGCCTCCTCCACAAGTTTAACAATCTGGGAAAGGGTTGTATCAGCTCCGACATGGGTTGCAGAAATCAGTAACGATCCATTCTGGTTAATAGAACCTGCAATAACTGTATTGCCAGGTTTTTTAGTCACGGGCATTGCTTCACCTAAGGAAAAGTCAGCAACAGACACTAAGGCATATTCCTCAGCAATATTTCAATAGCTACCAACTCCTAACGTGCAGTTAGAAGACCGAGGAGAACATCAACTTCAACATTCATTCTTCAGATTAATTTACAGGAAAAGAAACACATTTCTACACTTTCAAAAAGTAAATGCTCACCTGTGATAAGAGATTCGTCTACCATAGAGTGTCCTTCAATAACATGTCCATCCACTGGAAATTTGCCTCCTGGGATCACTTTGACAACGTCACCTCGTTGAACCAATTCAACATCAACTTGCTCTTCACTAGAATGATGTGTTTTCAATAAGAGATTGTTAACTAAAGTCACCCACGCAAAAGTTGTCACTATCAACAAAAGCGTAATCCCATCGGTTGACATTGTTAGCATATACAAAAATGGTCAGGAGAAAGGCCATTTTAAAGGCACGACAATTATCTTATCATAGTTTTATTTACTTTTCCAGTTGAGAAAATCCACTGATTTTCTTAGCACAGCAAAAATTAGCAAGATTCCAATAAAACAAATCAGAGCAGTGTTAATTTTTCTGCACTTTAGTATTTACATCTGGCAACTGTGCCGGCAAATCTGAAGTTATTTGCTTCACAGTTCTACAGAATGGTAACATTTGTCTGTGATTTAAGCATATTAACAACAAAAAAGGAGCAACAGAAAAAGCAAATGACAAAGTAAGATACCTTAAAAGAACGTTATCAGGGCCCAAGGTAACAATAGTAGCTTCAGTAGCTTGTAATGAAATTAGTCTTGCCAGTGCTTCTGATGTTTTACCCTAGAATAATAATTTTCATATTTTTCTGACTATGCTATTGAAAATAAAAAACTGCTGGGTAAATGACAACTGCATATGTTGCAATTTACCCTATTAAGAAAACACTTTCTCCAAACAGCCTTATATTAAGTAGTTTCATATTTTTACCAGTTCAGTAACTGAAGACAATTTTAAACGAAAAAAAGGTTAAAAGAATCTAACAAAACTTTTTCATGAACATTTTTTTTAAAGCTACACAACATTCTGAAATGATTCTTTGTGTCTTGCAGCTCAGATACCATGGGCTTTTATTTTCCTTACCTTTGCAACATGCTCTAGCCACCGGCCCAACGAGATGAACACAAAGAGCATAGGAGGAGTGTCAAAGAAAGTCACGGGGTTTACTTTCGCCTTCTCAGCCATTGCAACCAGGAGAATAACAAACGAGTAGACGAATGCAATGGAGGTTGCCAAAACAATGAGCACATCCATATTTGCAGTTCTGTGCTTCAGTGCTTTGTATGCCTGTATGTAGAAGTGCCAGCCTCCAAACATCTGTAACGAGAGCATCGGTTGTACGTTATACACACAGCTGTAACACACAGCAGCAGCATTTCTGTAAGAGAGAGACACTCATTTTATTTGTACGTTATACACACAGCTGTAACACACAGCAGCAGCATTTCCGTAAGAGACAGACACTCATTTTATTTGTGTTATTTGCCTTCTCCAACTCTTCCTAACAAAATCCCAGCTCTAGCCAAGGGCTATGATCTCCACCACTGTACTCTCAGGTCTTCTGACCTCCACGCAGCTCCACTGGCTCCTCCCCATGTCCACCAGTGCAGCTGAGCAGGCTGCCTCAGATGCTGCCTGGCTGCAGAGCACCTCTATGCTGATGGGCCTCTGCCCCAAACAATCCCTAGCACCCCTTTTAACAACCTCAAAACCATCTTTAGTCAGCATCATTACAGGCACTTTTCAAATTTAATTTCTTCATTGCCTTCTATTTTGAGTGTTTAAGCCAAATAACCTGGCAGTTGTCGTATTTCCACTCACCTGCACAGGGACACAGAGTAAAAACGACAGAAAATTCATAACAGATAATCCGGGCAGAAGCTGGTATTCCAGGACCATAGAGGAGTGAAGGGCCTCCATTTCCTCACTGCTCATGTTGTGATGTGCGCGAGCATCTGAAAGCTGACTGTCCATGACCATCATGTAAATCATCAGCCCCATGACGGGAATACAGAAAACCAGACTCACAACGAAAGACCTTTTCCACCTGAGGTTTAAAAAAATAATTAAAGTTTTGTAGCCAAGTGCTGGATAACGTTTTAGCTAGCAAGTCTGCACAGTCACAAAAGAATTTCATAACTTCATTGCTGAATTAAAAAGAAGACTCCAAGATGTTTCTAGAATCTAAATACATTCAGGAATACTTACTGCCTTATTTCCTGTCTGTGATCCAGATGACTGGCAGATCTATCTTTTTTGACTAATGAAGTAGTGAAACCTAAATCCTAAGGAAAAAAGCATAACAACAAAAAAGAGAACAATTGGTTTTCAAAGACACTTTGTGCTCATATAAAGTTATTGCCAGATTATTGACATTGCCAGCTTTACATCTGATTTACTTTATTAACATTTCTGATATGATTGTTGCTATGATTACTTACCTTTATCACTTGTATAACATCTCGAGGACCTATAATCTCAGGATCATATTTAATGTGAGCTTTGTTGGTTGCAAGAGCCACGGAGCAGTATAAGACACCATTAGTCTTCATGAGGGTGGACTCTATTTTGTGTACACAAGAAGCACATGTCATTCCTCTCACCTGTAAAATAAAGGTTCCTTCCTGTTACCAAAACCACAAGTTATTCAGTAAGTGCATTTTAAGAAGTAGAAAAAGTGCTTATGATTATCCCAAACTACTTATTGCATATTTCTGAGGTATGAAGCAGTGAGATGGAGCTCTCTAGTTAAGGATATGAGCAGTATAGAGGAAGCAGAGCACAGAGATCGGATTAAGCTCTGCTAAAGCTCTCCTGGCTCTTCAAGCTTAGAGCTGGGGTACACTGAGACTGACTAAGCTGCAAAAAAACAAATAAAAGAAAATAATAATAAAAAAGGGAAATTCCTGTAATAGGCAGAGTAATAAAAAAAACAAACCAGGAATATTTCTCCAACTTCGGTGTAGTATTGAACCTGCACAGTTTGCAGGACAAGGTATAGTTTGTGATAAATACCCAATGTACTCTTTATTTTTTTGTAAATTAAGCTCTACTACATGATTAACACTTTAGAAGTGGGTGCTTACACAAGCACATCCCATAGATAAATGTAACAAAGACAGGGGTAGCTGGTTTTAATTACTAGCTTACAACAAGCTCCAGAATCCCATCTCCTTCACCACAGTTTTCCATCACGGTAGCTCCAAATCCCAGTTCCCGTATGAGCTCTGCAATAGCTGACGGGTGTATGACAGCAGGATTATACCTCACTTCTGCCTTTCCAGCCATTAGGGCAACAAGTATCGAATGTATTCCTAGAAAACATGTGCGAATGGTAGATCATGTTTAGGAAAAATACCGCAGGATGGCACAATAGCAATTTATTGAAATAGAGAAAGCTACCACATCGTGGGTACACAAAGAAAAAAACACATCATTTTCAGAAGATACATCAACAATGGAACAAAAGCACTTAAGTGTTGGTGTGACAGACTGAAGTATGACGCCATGGGTTGCATGTTTTTAACAGTCTCATTACAAACATTCCACCTGTGCTATATGAAAAGATCTATTTTTACTTAAGAGCAGCTCTTCTGACATACAGTTCTGCATATTTTTCTGATCTGCGTTTACCTCTTCTAAAAGCTTTTTCTTCAAGAGAACATGTACGAGAAAGGGTAGATCTAACAACGTGCAATCCTACTGTATGCTACATGAAAAGGACTTACCCAGTTTCCAAGATGAAAAAAGTTAAAACTCCAGCTTAATTTAGAACACATTCATCTTCATTACAATAATTAAATGCAGTCTACATTAATGACTCTTTATTACATCATAGTCACACAACTATTTGTTCTTGCAAATATAATCATCACACTACAGAAGATGGACAGAGTTGTCCTGACTCGCAGAGCTCAAATTAATGTACGTCTCTCTAATCCATATTAATATCATCTCTCTCTAACAGCTCCCTTCCTAATGCAGGCACATACGCTTCTGCCTTTAAGTTGCAGACTTGGGCAGAAAGAAAAGATTTGAAAAGATTTGTTTCAGCTGCAAAATGATCCTTATTTGATTGGTAATTTAACAGATTACACTGACATATATCTTACCATCTTCTCTTCTCAAATTTCTCTCGATGTTGGCTACGCACGAAGCACACGTCATTCCTGTGACTTGGACGTAGCACTTGGATACTGTCTTTGTCTCCTGCCTAGCAATGTGGCTTGGTGACACTTTGGAGGAAGGCTCAGTTTTGTGAGATTCCAGCTGCATTTCGGGTGAGGGCTTAACTGTTGCTACAGGTGGATCTGCCCTGGCTGAAAAGAAGATTGCAATTCATGACATTATGAACAGCCACTGCAGTGAGCAGGTACTTCTCCAGCCGTAAACACATGTTGCTGTAAATGTAGACCAAAAACTGGTCATTGTACATGCCTTGTCAATGAGATTCATCCATCTGTCTGTCAATTAAGAGTAAGCAACTGAAAACAAGACAAAAGGTTAGGCCACTCATTAACTGTTTTGTTACCACTTTTCCTTTTGCTTTTCCTCATTGTATTTGCCTGTTCTGTTACACATCCTTTGTCCTCTTCTGTAGGTTGTAAAGTAAACCTCTGCATTGCAACCTTACTTTTACACACAATTTTATTGACCTTACCTGGGGCGCAAAGCTGAATTTGTAAGCAAGCGCATGTTTTGTAAGCAAAGTCAGCATTTTAGACCTTAGAGAGGGGCTCCCAAACTACAGACAACTGCTTCTTACAGCAACTCAGGAGATGCTATGCTTATGTAAGAGCAGTATTAAAGGAATTAAATGGGAGCACCTGATCATTTCTTCACAGTAAGCATCTGTACTGGTTTGGGCTGGGAGAGGGTTGATTTTCTTCACAGTTGATCATACAGGCGTTATTTTTTGGATCTGTAACAGCGTATCTGGTATTTCAGCTGTTGCTGAGCAGTACTTACACGGCATCAGCCTTTTCTGCTTCTCACTCTGCCCCACCAGCGAGGTGGCTGGGGTGCACAAGAAGCTGGGAGGGGACACAGCCAGCAGAGCTGACCCCAAACCACCAAAGGGACATTTCATACCATATGGCGTCATGCTCAGCAACAGAAGCTGGGGGAAGGAGGAGGAAAGGGGGAAGTTCAGAACAGTGGTGTTCGTCTTCCTAAGTAACCATTATGCGTGATGAAACCCTGCTTTCCTGCAGAGGGCTAAACATCTGCCTGCCAACGTGGAGTAATGAATTAATTCCTTGCTTTGCTTGCACACACAACTTTTTGTTTACATTTTAAATTATCTTTATCTCAATCCAGAAGTTTTTGCTCTTTCATGCTTCTCTTCCCCATCCCAACATGGGGGAGTGAGCGAGTGGCTGGGTGGTGCTTAGCTGCCTGTCAGGGTTATCTCACAACAGCATCATTTTACCTTCCTCAGCAATGTCCACGCTCTTCAGATGCTGGTAACT
Source organism: Mesitornis unicolor (assembly GCF_000695765.1). Taxonomy (NCBI): domain Eukaryota; kingdom Metazoa; phylum Chordata; class Aves; order Mesitornithiformes; family Mesitornithidae; genus Mesitornis; species Mesitornis unicolor. The sequence continues at coordinate 20,127 of NW_010196816.1, forward strand.
CCTCAGTAATACCTGAGCCTGGTTAAATATCCCTTCCCTAGTTGCTCCACAGGAGCCAAGTATTCCATAATTCACTATTAAAGTGCACTTAAGTGCAGCAATTTGTAATATTATTTACAGGTAGCAAAGCTCCAGTTCCATATTCACAATATGAATATATACAGTAGCAAACTGGAGAATTATTCAAACATCAGTATTTATCTGGCATATTTCTATGTCCAGACATCTCAATCATTTTTAACTCATCTGATGTATTAATGGAAGTACACGTACATTTAACTGTCTCATCGACAGTGAAAATATTTGAAAATTGACAGTGCCTGGCGAGCACGAAGCGTATGTCAACTGCTAAACTTCATCTTGGGTGGTACCAAAACCTAAACAGAACTGCACCACCCTTTCAAGAGTTTATTACGTCATTACCTGATAAAGACGCATCAAATCCCATATCCTCTATTGAGGATCGCAAGTCTTCTGGGCACGTCTGCAGAGGGTCGTACTCTATAGTCCCGTTACGATTTGGGAGAGAGACACGAATAGATTTTACACCTGCCTTTTGGGCTACGACTCCCTCAATGGATTGCACACAGGAGCTGCAAGTCATTCCCTCAATATTTATCACAACAACGTGAGTAAGCGGCTGGCCAGCATCCTTCAAAGCTGGATGAGGAGCCTTCAGCGGAGACACCAAAGTGGGGAAAAGTGGGACGTTTTCATATTCGTCAGGAAGGCTGACTTTAAACGTCTCCGGAGACACCGCCTCTATGGCTTTTCTCAGTACATCTACGCTAGTTAAGTTTGGCTTATAGTTTATAACAGCAGATTTCTTCTCTAATGAAACGACGATACTTGTGACTGACGGGAGTGCTGATACGGTACTCTGAATGTTGAGGACACATGAACGGCAGTGCATGCCGTCAATTCTGAAGACAACTGTCTCTGTATCATTCACATTCGAGTTTTCTTTCAGTGCCGTCTCACAGCCTTTGGTCTGAGCGTTCCTCAGCCTTTCCAGGTCAACAGCGCTGAGTTTCAGGGGCCTGGGCTGCTTTTTGAAAGATGCTGTGAAACCCGCAGCTTCAATTTGATGTTTTATTTCTTCTGCTCTAATGAGATGAGGCTGGTAGACAACAACAGCTTCCTGATTATCCAGGGACACTGAAAATTAATCAATAAAAGTAAGTGCGCGTTGCCATCCTAAGCACAATAATCATGTTGCCCTAAGAGCAAGAGATCTTGTCAAAGCTGTCCAAAAATGCTTTGAATGCTCAGAAAATGTAACTGCAACGGAAAGATTTAATTGTTTGGTAAGTATCAAACAATTTAGTTCTGCAATCAGTTTTTGTCTAGTACCACAACAACTTTCAGCTCCTGTTTTCCTCTGTTTTTTGCTCTTTCCTCAAGACTTTCACAAATGGCGTTACTATTTCTTAATAAATGTATTCATTTATCAGGGGTCTGTGGCAATACATTTATGTCAAAGCTATTTATACAGATAATATTCTCTTGCTTTTTAGCTAAAATCACATATATGCCAGTCTTAATTCTTAATTTTACAGAAAACATAAACCATTATTAATACAGAAAAAAAAAGACAACGTGGTACTAGAGATTTTTATAACCAGCAATAAAATCACGGACCATGACTACTCCAGACTCCCTGCCAAAATACAAAGCAACCACTGAATACTATCACACGTGTAACAGCAACAGCCTCACCACAATCTGGGCCCCTTTCTTTACTTCTAGTCCAAACTAAACTTGTAACTAAATACCTGGTACCACAAGGAGTAACTGTCACGCTAAGCTATCTAATCTAAACCCAAGATACCTCCACAATGCCACCAGAGAACAGCATGATCCACTTCATTTTACATAAAAATACACTAAGGTTTTACCTTTAATCCTCTGAATTCCCTGCAATTTGCCAATCTTCCCCTCAATGGTGCTGGTGCAGGAGTGACAGGTCATCCCCTCTACTTTCAGGCGTAGCACAACGCTAGTTGCTTGAGACCAGCTGGAGTCTTCACATGTTCCAGGCGTTACCTCCGGTGCAGAGATATTTAAATCTACCCCTGGGACCATTTGGATAATCTGCTTGCCATTTATAATGGAAGAAATGAAAGACACCACTGCAGTTTTTTGATCGGAGGACATTTTAACATCCACGATACCTTTGTTATTTAGCAGTGTATTACAAATCTGTTTAGGTGTTAGAGCTGACGGAGTAGGAATAGTAAGAAAAACAGTGTCAGGTAAAACAGGTTGTGCGTTTGAATCAGCTAATGTAGCATCAAATCCCATGTCATAGATCGCTTCCTGCAGGGTTGCTGGAGTCTGCAGTTCCGAGTCATAAACGACGACTGCATTCTTATCCTCGAGAGATACCTTGCAAAGGGGAATAAAACCACAACAATTTAGCAAACCGCAGTATTAAGAGACAACTAATACCCTGCATGAGACCAGAAATAGCTTTTACTTGCATATATTAATAATACTTGGCCAGTATAATTTTACCCATCACTACTCACCTTGAAGAACAAAGCCACAGCAATAACCACCATCAAGGAACTTCTGCTCATCTGTGCAACAACACAGCTAGAAAAAACAGATTTCCCTCCCACTCCTGCCCCAGTTTCAGACTCCTTTCCAAGTCTGTCTGGCCATTTTTACTTACGACATCCAGACAGCGTCAACGCATTTAATGAAACTCCCAGAGCCGAACTCTCTTGAACGATGGTGACTAACCCAATTCAATCCCAAAGCAAAACAGCCCACAGAAGAGTCGTCTAATCACATGTACAATTCTGCAGTTAGTAGTGATTACCCTTAGGCTACAAGGATGGAAGGAAACACTCTGAAAAACCCCACAGATTTAAGCTGCAGTGAAAGGAGCCCAGTATTTCTACTTATCATAGGCACAGGTTGTTGACTTGCTATTAGCAATAAAGTGCATCAGAGTTCACAGAACAAAATTCAGTTTCAGAGTTTCATATATGGCAAACATTAAAGCAGCTTTTTCTCCTTTCTCTGTACGTTTTGGTGATCCAGAGACATCCTAACTTTCTGCTAACCTTTCACATCAGATGGTACAAATATCCTCAATTTAATTTGCTCCCAACTAACGATACATCGAACGCAATTACTGCAGTTTCCAAAATGGAAAGCTGATGCCTGCCAGAGGCCCAACACAACATCATTCAATTCCATCTTTCCTCTGGGCAAAGGTACAACCTAAAGGCCACAGTCATGATTAAATTAGACCAGTTAAATCATTTTAATATCCACTTTTCTTAATTTTTGTCCCAATTATGGGCTTTAGCAGAACTAGTGACATGGACATTTATTGGTTTCATTGCAGTTGGAGGCAAAATAACCTAAACGCAGCTCTGTTTGTCTGTATTAGCCACCTAACATTCATCTCCTTTACTGACCTAATTCATAATCACTAAACAAAAACCTGATTTGTCTTTTATTCTCAGATATTTTCTGAAAGAAATTACCTGGCTAAATTGAAGTTCTGATGCTGTAATGAGGATAATTACCAAATGCGACCTCTTATATTTCTTATAGTCCTGTTCTACTCAGACTAAGTTTTTGTAATATATTTTTTTGCCACAAGTAGTTTTAGAAATAGCATTCAGCTCTAGGATAAGGTGTTTACCTTAAAACCTAAACACAAAACTTGTGATACTGTCCTTTCAAAAACCTGCTTAATTCCTTACGTAAAGGATGCTACAGACGATTGAAGATGAATGTCTTCAATCAAGTTAAAGTATTAATTTCTCCTCCTTCTCCTATCTCAAGTCTTGTGTATATTCTCAGAAATTACCTGCAACAATAAAAAAACAAGATTAAATCTTTTGCTAGAATAAGGAAGAAAAGGAGGATTCTGAAGTCAGATTATTTGGGGATATTATTTTACAGGCTGCTTTTAGCCTTCATTTGACTTCATGCTTGCAGCCACCCAGTGATTTATCTGACCGTAGCACGCCACCGATGTTCGCAGCACTATCCCCAGACACATGCACTATAACAGAAATTATCTTTTGATGAAGCCAGGAAGATATTATTTTCTTTAGAGTAAAATCAATCACTACAGAATGCTACAGCATGATTTCAGAACCTAGATACTAAGTAATTACACTTTGCAATTTTGTGCTGTCCTTATCGTTAGGATTCTTTCCAGCACAAATGAGGTCTCAAAACTAATAGGAAACACTCAGGTTTTAAACTGTTTCCACTATTAAAACTACTGTAAAATGAGGTATTGGATAGGAACGATCAGCTCACCCTGGAATACTTTACAGCCCAAACTTTTGCCGACAATAAAAAAATACTAACAGAATATTGTTAACTCCTCTAGGCTATGAAAAAAAGAAAGTGTTAAGTCAAATACAGAAAGTCTGGATTAAGGGTAAACAAAGTAGCTCTGTCAATAACTCAAGACTACAGCTCAGCTGCTCCTTCTTTCATTTCCTGACAGACAGTACAAAGGAAAGGAAACTTCTAGTGCTTGAAAGAGCCAGCAGGACTTTCTTTTGTCGCCAGATTACCTGCCACTCTTATGTCACGAACCACAACAAAACAGCCTTACTTTTCATAGCGGGTGAACTACCACACGATGAACTGGACACCTCAAGCCCACAAATGCTTTTGAACCTGTGCAAGTGACCTCTGTGGACTATCAGTTTGAAAGAAAAGGCCTGGAAGATTGTAAGCATATAGTGTAACTTACTCAGTGTAAGGGACACAGACAGCTCGGGTTTTTTTCCACCAGCGTATGTTCCAGGGCTTTTGCTTTATCTTATTTAAAAAATTTCCTGTTCTTGCTTTTTTATTTCCTCCTGTTTCTCGCATTACTTCACAGTATCAAATTAATTGTAAAGCAGAAAATTACATAAGAGTAACAGATAACGACTTGGCTCCCGCTGCAGTCAAGTAAGCACCCGTTTTTCTCTTATATGAGAAATATATGTACAGAATATACTCTTTACATGTGTTTTCCTCCCTTGGTGAGTATTTTATCATGGTTTCTTGTATAAGAACAAAGCTCTGTAAGAAACACTGACAGTTTTACTTACTTTAATATTATGGATACCATTCATCTTCCCGACGTGCTGTTCGATGGTCTGGACGCAGGAGCTGCACGTCATCCCCTCTACACCGATCACTATGGATTTTGCCGCCATTGTCAAGTTCTACTCAAGTCTTCTCATTGCTGTTGGTCAAAAACAATTAAGGCGTTTGTTCTTAAATAATTTCACAAAGATTGGAATCAAAATAGGAATTTAACAGACTATGTACCTGGCCACACATAACTACAGCAAATGTCAAAATGTGAGCAAAGCTGAACAGGAAGGAGAACTTTAGATATTTATTCCTATAGATTTTCAAAAAGGGAAAGCATTCAGACATTTATTATTTGTGTTAAAATTGAGCTCATTTGATCACAAGCTGTGATTCACTGGTGTGTGAGATGAAACTATAGGGAGAAGCAAGCGAGAAAGAGCGAGACACCAGGTCTGGGAATAGCACGACAGAAGGGCACGTAAGCCACAGTGACACAGGGGATGATCCTGTTTTTCCACATTTACATCTCATATATTATCATACCCTGGCAAAAACAAATTACACTGACATTAGCCCTAGGAAGCAAGTCAAGCTTTTCCACATTTTATTCAGAAAAGTCTAATTTCTGCTCCTCTGAAGATTATTATTATTTTTCTCATAAAAACAAGCCCAGAAAGAAATAAGTGAACCTAAATGAAATCTGCAGAAATAAAGGCTAATGCAAAGGACTTCTTCTGTCCAGTGCATAAACTGTTAAATAACAGAGGGGGAAAGAAGGCAAAAAGAACTAATTTCCAGGTATTTTTTTCAACCATTTGAAACTCTGCATTTTATTTTTCCAATGACAGAGAGGTTGGTGACCAGGAAAACGATCCCAGTGAACTGCTTAATGTCTGCCTGCACTGGAAGCAATAGCAAATTTTGATGACTAACCCAACAGCTGAAGTTAAAACATAAGCGTAACTTGTTTTTTTACCCTGGGGACTTATCTTGGAAAACTAAATTACATGAAGTATTATGTTTAATAACCTTAATTTGCTCGCTCCCTGGTGACATTTCAGAACTGCACCCTGTTACAGGAGGTCTGAAAGTTTCTGGTTTCACTTTGAGACATGCTACAAACCGTGTAAGAATACAAGGATGTTTCATCATAGAAACAAGTTTATCTCACGGACGCACAAAGCTGAATGCCGTAGCTGAATCAACAAGAAGTAGAGACAGTATAAACCTCTGTATTAGTGAAATTTCCAGTATAGTAAATATGTATTTTTCCTTTAACTGCATTTTTTGTCAAGAGCCAAGAACGCATTGCAAATTTCTGCCAGCCACTAATCTGTGGAAGAATTTAACTATAACTTCTAGGTCAAAAAAGAAGTTTAACCATGTAAACAACATGAAAGATAGCCCAAGAAGCTGATTTTAAAGCTTTATTTTCCTAATGCATGTTCTAAAATCCTCAAATGACCGGCTAATTCACCCAAACTGAAATGAATCTCTGCATTCTGATAGGCAACAAGACTTCTGTTCAAGAACTACTCAGTAAAGGACTAGACTAACCCAGATAATTAATAATCATTAATTATTGCATTAATGATAAGCATGGCAGGTGGACCGGAAGATTTTGGGAAGGCATAAAGGAAATCTCGTAGCCATAAGGACTTAGAACACGGACGAGAGCTACTTTTGTAGGTGACAAGGTAAGAAGCTTTTCCACTAACTCACCACTGCTAAGAACAGAAACGAGACTACACCTGACGGGTTATTACAGATCTCATTTCTCACCTACTCTGAGTTATCAGAAACAGACACACACAAATGTTTGTACATCAATATTCACACATTCCAGAAATACACATCTGTCACTTGACACACAAGAGAATCAGGAGTCAGCAGAAAACTGTATTTTAACAGAACTTTATATTGCAGGTCCTTTCTCAGGCTTATCTTGGCTTTAGGCATTGTATATACGTGGTAGAGAAAATCCTTTTCTGGAAGAGAATGTAATTCAAACAGGCAAAAAACCACAACAGAAGAGAAAAAATTATTGTTTTTAAAAATCCCTCAGGGCCCCAGAGTACTAGGACTGAATTCAGAACTTCCACCATGTTGGATCTGATTGTCTCTTCTTTTTGTGCTCTGACTTTTAATTAAAACATGCTACAGGATCTGTATGATATATGCATCATTATCAGCTCTCTGTTGATGAGGAAGAAAACAAACAAGGTTTTTTATTTGCTTTGTTGCAAGCTGCTAGAGAACAGGCTGGTCTCTAAAAAAATACGAGTTATCCAAATCTAAAGACAGAAAAATGGGCCGTTTGTAGGCAATGCTGTCCCTCCACATCAGTTACATTATATTATCGACCTATATTACAGGTCCAGGGAGGTGATCATCTCCCTGTACTCGGCACTGGTGAGGCCGCACCTTGAGTGCTGTGTTCAGTTCTGGGCCCCTCACTAGAAGAAGGATGTTGAGATTCTGGAGCGTGTTCACAGAAGAGCCACAAGGATGGGGAGGGGTCTGGAGAACAAGCCTGATGAGGAGCGGCTGAGGGAACTGGGCTTGTTTAGCCTGGAGAAGAGAAGGCTGAGGGGAGACCTCATCACCACCTACAACTGCCTCAAGGGAGCTTGTAGAGAGGTGGGTGCTGGTCTCTTCTCCCAGGTGATGGGGGATAGAACAAGGGGAAACGGCACCAAGCTGTGCCAAGGGAGGTTCAGGTTAGAGATAAGGAGGAAGTTCTTCACTGAGAGGGTCGTCAGAAGCTGGAACAGGCTGCCCAGGGAGGTGGTGGAGTCACCATCCCTGGATGTATTTACAGAGCGGGTAGATGAGGTACTTAGGGATATGGTTTAGGGGGTAGACAGGAGCGGTTGGACATGATGATCTCAGAGGGCTTTTCCAACCGAGCGATTCTGTGATTCTGTGTGACAGTGAATTGAAAACCAGTGTACTCAAAACCTCAGTTTTCTGTTCAGTCGTATTGAGATTTCTGAAGACCAAACTGTCTGGTTTTCCAGTGCTCTTGGTGTTTTAAAAGAGATCTTCTCAGCAGAAAGCACAGGGTTAATACGTAGTGACTGTAAATACACACACATGCTTTTCCTCCCCTTACAAAATGCCCAGGACAATGAGTTAAAATCAAAAGCTAACACATGCTTACATCTGAGACAGTATTTTACCTTGTTATATTCTATTCCATTCCTAATGCTCTGCCTCCTTTATGAGTGCTTCCTGGTAGAAATACTTTGGCTGAAACTTAAAAAGAAATATTTTTGTCATCATTTCCTCCTCCTGACAACTTTTAATTAAGACAAATTCATGACTAAGCAGCCCGAAAAGCATTTGTTACACCAATAAATTATTACTAGATGTACACAAGAGGTGTACAAATATTGACAATTTAATTCTAGTTCTCCTTATATGTGTTAATATTTTACCAAGTTCACATGAAAATGGATGTGGAAGTCAAAAGATCTGCATGAGGCTGCGCAGCAATCCGTGTGTGTTACAGTGATGCCTTGAACTTGGAACACACTGTTTCCTCACTCCTGCCACTCATCACTATGTATCTGTTTGTTTCTTCCTCATTTTTAAAATTTATATATATAATAATGCATATCTATACAGCTGTGTGTATATATATGAATTAGCTCAAAAGAGAACCTCACCGTACAAGGGACAGTTACAGTTGCAGCAGGATGCAACTGAAACAATCAACAAATCTAAAACTTCTGTAAGATCTAAAAAGCTTTCTAGGTGACAAGATATATTTTATGAACTGAGACTGAAGATCTCAACTATTACCCTTGACTGCAAGGCAAATGACTGCTAATTAATAACTTGTAATTCAAGTATCATGGACATAGTCCTTTGAGATGCTAAGTTATGGATCACATATTGTTTTACAGAATAGTGGCTTTATTCTTAACCAATGCATTGCTACATCTATAAAACACCTTTACCATCAATTACTAAAGCAATTAAGGATTTGACGATGCAAACAAATAGCAGCCCTCCCAGTTTTACCTAACAGCTATGTCTGTAGAATACAAGAAACCAAAGGGCTTCAATTCAACTGCTGCTGCTTTGGAACATCATCTAAAGTGGCTTCGCCTTACAAAGAGCCTTGCTTTGAACAAGCTTTGTAAACGCTTACTGTATTCTCTACTATACTATTTACTGCTTAATACCTTTAGAAACTCCCTTTTTCTAGTCTGTTACCTTCATCTGTGTTTTGCAGTACACAAGGCAGTAGTACTTCCTTGTTTGTACATCAACACCATCAGTGGAGCAGCAGAGCCCTGGAAATAATCGGGCTCTGCAATATTACCAAACCCTACATGGTAAAGGAGCAACACTCAGTGACAAGAGATGTACAAAGGATAATTAAAAACAAAATTATATTTGGGAACAGAGATAAGTCCATGTATGTTTCTTTCAGGTACAATTTTAAGCTTAACATTTGGGTTGCCTGTTCTAGGATCAGTAAGGGCATATAATCAAGAAGCACACAACGTTTCTGGCCAAGTGTACAAGTGCAGTTTTCACCAGTTTTCTGTATGTAATTATCTTGAATTCACAGTTGCTGGAACTCAAGAGACACCAAAACCAAGAAAAAAAAAAATGAAAAAAAAATCAAACAAGTGTCAGAAACAGAATCTGTCAGATTTAACTACAGCCTTTGGATTTTATTAAATTTCTAAATGGCTGACTCCTACTTGACAGTTTGCTTTATTTATGGCAGCAGAAAGATAAATTACTAACTATATTAAATGGAAAAAAAAGAGTACCTGTCCCTAGATGTCTGGAAAGGCATATGAGAAAGAGCAAAGGACAGTATGAAAGGACAAGGTTGTATCATCTCATCCCTGGGCTCACAAAAGTGCTAGAGAATGGGTTACAGGAAATCTGGTCCAATACAAAAGAATGAGGTTTTATTATGTTCACTGGCAAATGGTTACATTTGAAAGCATAATATATGAGGCTTAATCATTGAGGGAGAAACTATACATCTACAATAAATACTTGTCACAGGCAGCTCCATAATACTCTAAATAGGTTGTAATTCATGTTGCTCAAGACTTTAACAAGCCTTGCTTGGTCAGCAGACGATGGAAATTGCTCTGCAGGACTTGATTTCTCTACAAGCTGGATGAAAAAAAGTACACATTGAAAGCTTTCTGTTTCCCTTCTGACAATAGACAAGATGCTAAATAAGATGTTTCAGAGGTGCAAGTTAAGCAGCTCAGATTTGAAAAAACCTCGGAGAAGAGGCTCAGTAAGTTATGCACTCAAAACTCATTACAAGCCTTTCTCCGAAGATCACCAGCAGTGTAAGAGGAACATTTTCAAGTCCACCAGTGAGCGTGCACATTTACTGTATACCAAGAAGCAACAAGATCTCAAATGTGGCTGCCCACTGATAAGAGTTTATTACGCCTCCTTTCAGTTCCCCGTTGGATACTGCTCAACCTGTTGGCATTGGCTGCAGCCCAAGGGAACCACAGGAGCGTTGAGGTGACTCCCTACCATCAGCATCTGCCCAGCTCTGGGAACAAGGAGGCGGCGGCGGGAGAGGCTTGCAAAGATTGAGGTGACCGAGCAGGAAATACCGTTCAGGATCCAGAGCTGGTTCGGATCAGCAGCCCCGCTGGGTCACCGTTTCCGAAACGCAGAGTCACCCCGTACTCACCCCCTCAGAGCCCACGCCAGCTCCCCCGGGATAAGCCACCCGGCGCCGCTCCTCTTAGAGCCACTGGGGCCTCACGACGCTTCCTCCGAACCTTCTGGAGCGACCAGCG
>NW_010196817.1:0-1045 GCF_000695765.1 Mesitornis unicolor
GGGGGGGGATAAATCTGTTAAGTGGGAAAGCTTTCTCCTGGGAGAACTCTAAGAATATAAACATTGAAACACAGAAAATCAAGTTCTGTTATATCTAAATAACTTACTATGTTGCCTTTACAAAGGCTAATTCTCAGTATTTAAAGTTAAAGAGGTCTTTCACTGATTTCTATAAGGGTTATCTGTTTCTAATCTTAGGATCTGAGATTCAGAATAGTTTATTTTTTTTCCCATCCTTCAAAAAAATAGCCACAGGCTTGTTGCCATGGGCTTGAGGAAGATAATTCTATTGAGTTTCACGGAAAGGACCTTGTTTTGCTGTGGATTTATGAGGAAAGTAAAGCTAAGTCATATTAGCAATAATTAGATTTAGAAATTAAGAGTTGTGTACAAAAAAAATAAGCTGCCAGGAATATATGGAGCTAACTGAATATAGACACATGAAAAATACAGTGGACCATCAGCTAAAACACTTTCCAGCAGAGAAAATCTACTCAGAATTAGTGAAAGTAGATGTTTGGTCCTACTGTTTCTCTGTCCCTTGTGTGTACCAGAGTCACAGGTTCGCAGGATTTTCCCAGGGCTGATGCCATGTGTTAGACAACTCCCATGGCAGAAAGACCCGTAGAGGGGGACCCCTCCTTTTATTGGGTTGGGTGAAGATACAGGGTGCTGAATACAACAAGAAGAACAGAGCATTTCAAATTTAAAATCAAGATAGATGTTGAGTTCATAGCAAAACAGCCTCCCAGAAAGAAGTATTTAGATGCTGGCAGTCCTGCTGAGTCATATTTCCTGCAGAGCTCTGCCAGAGCATGCAACATGTACCTGGAATCAAGCTTCCTGAGGCAAAGCCCTGGCTTTATGTGTTTGTTCGCCTAAAGCTCCGTCTCTAAGGCTGTCCTTGGTTTCTGTAAAAGTACAGAGAGAGAAGAGGCCCTAGGTGATGAACTACGGGTCTGTTTCACTAATGGCTTGTATTTCACTGAGGATGTAACTGAAATCTGGCAGTATCAGCTGCTCAAAGCGATGTTGTTACAGCAGG
>NW_010196817.1:1076-7128 GCF_000695765.1 Mesitornis unicolor
AAAATATTGCAGTGATTTATTTACTTTTGTGGGGACTTCAATTCTGACTCTTCTGTGTGGTGCTTGTCTTCCCTAGCATAGCCTCGTTACACTGGCTGCTTGTTTTCCTGTTACCCGGGGCTTGCGAACAATAGTGTCTGAAAATGTGAATTACAGTGAACTGACTGGAATTGCTTGGTTTTTAGTTTGTTCCCGCTCCTGCCAGCTGCTGAAGGAGAGGATTTTTTTCAAAGTACAGCACCAGAGTGTCCATGAAATTTCTGACGGACGCTGATCTCTTGAGACACAGCAGTACTTTGTTCGTCAGCATGGCTGGACCCGTAGCAGTCTTCATCTGCAAGTAATGTCGGGTTTTTTATGGAACTTTTGGCTATTACTTAAAGTTTGTTCATCAGGGGAATAGGTTCATGGAGCTGACTTCGAGATAACCTTGGGAAAGACTTTTTTCTAAGGGGATGCAAAATAAACGTGGCCTGATTGGCCGTCTGAATAAAAACAGCAAAGTAACCAACAACTACACAAAAAATTCAAGTGCAAGGTGGCAGTTAGGAAGACTCATTCCCTACCTAATCTTTAGCAACCAAAACTGCTTCTGAACTGCACGTGTTGAGTCTTGTCTCTTCTGTAGGTTCCCTGAGTAGTCATTGGAGGAAGAGGCTTCTCCAGGGAGTGACTCCGGGTTGATTCAGAGGGCAAATTTAACCTGACCAAGGCTACCTTAAGCACTGTAACTACCAAGACCTGATGTGAATACTCCTCAGTGTGGTTTATAGTGCAAATATTTGTAAAAGACTGTTGGTTGCTCAGCTGGCATCTCCAAAAGCCATCATCCAAGTTCAACTTAGGCAGTAAAGAGAAGTTTCTTTGTGATATTAATATGTGCGTTCACTGTCCGTCCTCGGTGAAGACGACCGGTTGTCATCTTTTCCTGTCCTGCCCCTTCTTGACCTTGTTCCCCTCCAAAATCACTCGTGCTCTGAGTGGCAGCATTTTCCTGCATCTTTTTGGTAGGTCACGCTATTTACTCTTTTTATTACCAGCGGTAAGAAGGGCGTCAGAAGAAAGGGTGTGCTACCAAAGGAATTTTTACTGAGGTATTTCTTTGTCTCATGTTATCTCGGTGACATTGTCATAGCTGTGACTGTAACATCATCCTTAAACCCTGAGAATTTGCTGATGGTTACCCTCTGGTGTTGGAGGGGTGTCCTGTTTCATCCTGCGTGAAGCGGTGTTATTTTGTCTTTTACACTTGGACTTCTCAGACAGTTTTTAAAACAAGACGAAAATTCAAGATGAGTGCAGTTTTGTGATCAAGGTTATGCATTTATAGAAGCTGTAATGGAAAGAATGGAAAAATACTTTTATGTTTATAAAAAAGAGGGAATTTGTTCCTCTAATGCTCTAAATGATACAGAATCTTTTTCATCCACCAATTGATCAGCTGTTGCCAACAGAAATGTTTCTGTGTGGTGCTGAGTAGTTTTCTAACCTTGCAACCAAAGATGTGAATGCTTTTGCAAAAACAATTAAACCTCTTTAATTCTGTTTTCCTTTCTCTTTCTTTTGCCTGAGACTGTCCTGCCTTTATTAATCTCTAGCAAGTATATCTTTCCATCTTAAAAATATGGAATAATTTAAATTTAATATCATATAAATATTTTCATAATGAATACCAGTTATAGTAAGAAAGATTTATCATAGGGCTACTAAAATAACTTAAACATTCTATATTGTAAAACTGTAGGAAACTGGTGTATCACATTGCTCACTGTGTGGTGTTTAGAGCAGGAGGGACGTGACTTGATGGCGTGTCTCTGAAGACAGAAATAAACCCAGTTTGTTTTCTCTTTTCATTGACAGATGTCAGTGTATCCTAAAAACCAAGCATTTATTCAGCTTTCAAATGTGATCTACAATGGTAAAATTAATTCCTTTCCATCTGAGCAGGAAGCAGCCAGCACCATCCAAGGAGTTTTCCCATTAGGGACAAATCCATAGGAACACCTGCTGACTTCTCTGTGTCATCAGCTTCCAGCTTGGCTTGCTCTGGTTTGCCTGTTTATCACTCCTTGGATACAGGAGTTTCATGACAGAGAGCAGCCCTGCTGCTACTCAGGATTCAGAAACCTCCGTAAAAAAATATACACGTAAATGCATAGGTCAAAAGGAGGGAAATTTTAGTTGAGGTTTTATTGGTAATTTTAAAATTATTATTACTTTACAGAAATACTTTGTATTACTAGTAAACCAGACAAAAAGTGTTGTGTACTGTTGCTTCTTTGGAGATTTGTACGTACAAAATATATGTCTTTGAAATTATGTATCAGCTAATTGATGGCTAAGGGAAAAACTCCTGTTGGATTTCACTGTGGGGCTTTCTGTGGAAGGAGCTGTCTAGTCCAGTCCTGTAGTGCAAAACTTAAAAAGACTTTTCAAATTCTCACATTTTGGTGTCATCAGCCATGGGGGATGGATTGCTGGCACAAGATCTGCAGTGTATTGGAAGCTGCAGATCAGGGTGAGGAGCTTCTGACCACCGAGCTCTGGGTTTCTGTCCCTTCTAGGTTTGGAAACAGCAGCGACCAGCAGCCTCTTTAGGAAGGAATTAATGAGCAGGACTGGCTTTATACATTAAGTGCAGGAGTCCATGGTTTGGGGTATCTCCAGCAGGAAAGGCTTACTTCATGCTTGCTCACGCCACCACAGCTTTGCTGTTCAACCCTCTATGCAGGTGTTGTAGAAGTTGTACCCTTGAATTTAACATTGCCTTCCAAAAATCCACGCATCTGTGTTGTCATAGTCTGCGTGTATTTGCATGGTAAATGGTAAAAAAATAAAACAGAAAAAGGTGTTGAGGTGATGGCCCGTAGCTGAGCGGTGCAGCCCAGCAAGGATGAGCGAAGCATTTGGCTTTGGCACAGGGAGAGCTGTAGTTCACAGCGGCCGCTCTCTACAGCTTTGGGTTTGTTTCTGTTCTTCCCAGCATGCGGAAAGCTTTGTTTTTGTAGTGTTTCTGGAGAAAGACTAAAAAGTACGGTTAAATTCTTTCAGGACAAGTTTATTGTATCTGACCTGGGGGGGGGGGGGGGAGGCATTTGTGCTTATCTCTAAAGTGCACTTTAAATGAAAATTACAGAAAAACAATTAACAATGAGGGAAAGGGGCTATTTCTGTCATCTGATATTCTGCCGTCTGTCACATGCACACATGTTGTGATTTATCATAGCATTTGCACTTGCATAAGGTTAGTTCAGTGCCCGGCATAAAACATTTCTAAGTTAACTCCACAAAGTGATTTTTGGGTAGAGGTGTGTACTGGTGTGCGTGCATGCAGGAAGCCTGGGAGGCAGACGGAGCCCCGTTTACCTGGAGTCGCGGCGGCTGTGCAATTGGGGTTCAAGGGAGTATCTCTTCTCTTTCTAGCAAGAAAGGAGATGTTTTCCCACAAAATTTGGCTTCTCTCATGTTGGCTTGCTCAGTGCTTGGTGAAAGAAGAGTAGCAGGGGAGTGTAACTCGCAAAGAAGAATGGGAACATCGTCTCCTTTATTTTCAGTTTTTAAATTTAGTACCTTTTGGCCTTGCTACAGGAGAAACATGGGCCCGATGGCTGAAACCTAGCTTTCCTTATGCTTTATTTAGTCAGATTGCTGTTTGGCTTGTTCATGTGGGAAGGATCGAGTCTTCTATTGTTTCCTGGGCACTGAATTGCAGTCCTTGTTGTAGTGCCTGATTATAAAGTCACATCTCCCAAGAAGGACGTTTTTGTCTGGTAAAGTGCAGAAGGCCAAGCCCTTGGTAGCAATACTGTCTGGGCAGCCAGGCAGCAGTTTCAGACACTTGGGTTTTCAATGGCTTTGCCTGCCAGACTTAGATGGTATCTGATGGGGGCCATTTCCAGCCACTTCTTACTGACTTAACTCTCACGATGCTGATGCTTGTTACAGTTTACAAATAGGGTATGTTTTCCCAGGGCTTGTTTTTTCCAAGGTGTCCACCAGAGCTTTGTGCAGGTGTCATGGTAGCCACCTGTGACATCCCCATGTCAGGATGCCATGTTGTTCCTCAACCATGGTATATCTAGATCATCCCAAAAGCTGTAGGGACATGTTGTGACCTGAAGCTGTTCCCAGAGCGTGAACCAGCCCAGCCGCTCATCCCGGTGTCTGGGCCCCAGGCATGTTCCCGGTTCCATCACTGAGGGAGGAAGGCTCACATCTCCTGCTGTTCAGGTAAACGTAATTTGCTCGGACTTTGGCGTTTGGACACCACACATTAATTGTGTGGTGAGGCTTTTATTGGCAATTATGTGTTTGCTTTTCCCTCATGAAGTTACTCACTCACTGACACAGTCCTTTGGTTTAAGAGACAAGTTTATTGGTGAGATGTGGCATACTGCCACCGTCTGAAGTTACCTCAGGCTCATCTTGGCACCAGATCTTGCCTCTTTATTTAGAAAATATCTTTGACAAGATTGGAGCTTGTGTCATTCAGTGATGCTTTTTCCTCTTCTTGTGCGGGGCCTAAGTCTCCCGCATGTGTTCTCTAGTGCTGCCGGTTCACAGCATTCAGAGACTCTTAGGTTGCACGTCCCAGAGCTGTTTCCATCAGTGTCCTGGGATTGTGTTATTATTATGAACAACAGAAAAGCTGAGGTGAGCTACACTTCCTCATACTCTATCCAGTCTTTTGTGTGTGTTTAGGTTTTTAGACTGCTGTTGAGGAAGAAAAAGCAAAATATCTGAAATTTCATTGTCTGGCTACTTCAGGAATGAATCCAATAACTGTTTTAGAAAGCTTCCATCACAGCTCTGATATGAAGTTAGTGGCGAACGTTAAAGATTACAAGTTATTTTTAGCTTGTGACATGTTCTTCTCAAACTCTCTCCATATTGCACAAGGACCACTCCATTTCCAACCAGCGATTTCAAGCAGCAAGCACAGCACTGCCCCTCAGCGCCAGTACGTGCCCAGTTTGAGGAGACACGTGAGATGTCTATCACCTATCCTTGAGGTGATAGCCATCATTTTATAGGAAGATTTTTTAATACATTTGGGGACCCTTCAGTCACATCTTGAATATGTTTTTTGTTCCTTGTGGCTTGCTTACCACAATCCTGGATGTCTGATAATCAAACTCTCACAAGTTGTCTTTCCCACTTGCATTATTCTGTTTATTACCATGCTATTGGTAAGATGGACTTCGTTATTATTTACTTTCAGCAAACACTATGAGAAGAGAATTAATCTTGTCTCTTCTTGAAGAAGTAAAAATGTCCAGGATGGAAGTCAAGGTGCTAAATGACTTGGAAGTACTTGCTCACCTCATTGCATACTCCAGCACATATGTTGAATGTTAACTGTTGGAGCGTGGCTCCTTGTGAACGGAAGAGGCTGTAACATAAACCAGCAATGCAGTCTAAGCACGTAGACAATGCTTTTATTAAAATGTATTAACAGCTACTTTTGTGAACAGAGCAGTTGTAGCTAAATAGTCAGTGCATGATTAGAGTCCAGCAAAAGCTGTATTTTATGAGATCATCAACATTGTAAAAACAAACAAAACTATAGCTTAGGCATTTACAAATTTGTTTTTTGTTAGTTCTAAATTAAAGTACCTATTTCTAAGAGTCCTCTGTATGACCTCGGTGATAAATCTTATAAAATGCAAAAATATTTAATGATTACTTTTATTCAGGAATTTTGAAATTCATTGCAAATTTAGAAAAATGTTCTGATATTCTGTGCTTATTTTATTACCAAGCTTTGCTGCAAAAATAATTGTTATCTATCCCTTCAATTGATACTTAATTCTGAAAATTGGCTGTGGGTACTCTGCCTTTAAAGAGGGAGAAACTGATGGTGTTCACTATTTATCCAGCTGTCTTCCCACTCCTCCAGTGTGTATTTAAACCATATGCAAATAACCACTTACACTCCATTTTACATTGTTTTAATTAAATGCATCTCTTCTTCC
Source organism: Mesitornis unicolor (assembly GCF_000695765.1). Lineage (NCBI taxonomy): Eukaryota > Metazoa > Chordata > Aves > Mesitornithiformes > Mesitornithidae > Mesitornis > Mesitornis unicolor. Next base: position 7,052 of record NW_010196817.1, read on the forward strand.
TCTGTCATTAATTCACGTTGGTCATTGTGCTGGTTTTCAAGGTCTATTTTGGGTGTCTATTACAGGCCACCAGATCA
>NW_010196818.1:0-15063 GCF_000695765.1 Mesitornis unicolor
CAGCGCCAGCGGGGCTTCTAAGGGTCTAGGCCCGGGGAGTTGCTGTCCCTGGCTGAGGAGGAGCCAGGTTCAGCGGGGTGGGTCCCCTTTGTTCCATCTGGGTGGTCGAAGCAGGCCTAAGACTATGGTGCTGCTGCATTTGTCACCAGTGAGGCCCACAGAGCCCAGGCCCTTTGCTGGGTGATTCTCGAGGAGTGTCCCAGGGCCTCGCCAGGCGTTTGTAATTGCAGGGGCAGGGGTGGTTAGGTTTCCTCTCAGCTGGCCTACATTTTTTTCCTTCTCAGGTTTGGAAGTCAGTAATGACAAGTACAATACTCTTGTATCCCCTTTGCAGCTCTTCACCAGTCAGATGAAGTGTGATTTCGACTCTACCATGTAGTTTCCTGTGACAAATCTGCTCTTTTCTCCTTTTTTTGTGTGTTAGGAAGTTGCATAGCCTCACTGCAGGACTGCAGAGCTGAGTCTCAGGGTATCTGATAAAACTGACATCCACACTCTGTGTATTTCAAAGAGGTATCTCAGAATAGTTCTGTTCTGGTCCTATGTACTGAGTCCCCTTAACAGCTGGGGACACACTTGGTGCATTCCTGGAGTGCATCTTCCAGTTTACTTTTATCCAAAACTTGGCTTGTACACTCCAAAACTGCTCCATGATGCTACCAGAGCTCAGTAGATAGGTACTATCAGGAGACTTGCTTCAGAAGGTGAAATCACAGTGTGAACTGTAATGTTAATGGCAGCCTCGGCCTTTGTGGACTGCCGTAAAATAAGAGAATTAGCACAATTTTTCCTTCTGTAAATGATCCAGTGGAGTTATTTATTTTGTCAACGGAGATAACTTGTGAAATGATGTTTAGAGTTTGTCTGAATGTGAAGTGACAGTACAGCATTCATATAAATATATGAATCTATTTTGACTTATAGCACACAGTCTTTCTTTTCAAGGTTACCAGGATTAATAAGAGTTAATGATTCTGAGTGGCTAGCTCTGTTTGCGTATGTTCTCATGTTTCTTACTTGACCAAATTAACCTTTCAGTTAGCCACTACTACCTGGACACTCACTGGGAGCAAATTGCAAAGGACTGTTCTGGTGTCCTCTTTTGTTTAAGAAGCTGTTGTGAGCGGGTGTGTCCCTTCCTTGTTTCCTTACAAGGGTAACTTGCATGAGAACAGCATCATCCGCACTGTCCCCAGGTCAAGGTTGAATGATCCAACGTAAACAAAGATACAGTGCAAGCCCACATTTGTTGTGATATCAGAAACAATGATACAACGTTAATCTTGGAAATCTTAACATCTAGATCTTATTGTTGAGTATTTTCTCATGTAGTAATAAAGATTAATGCTATTTTTGTTGCTAGTGTGTTACCTGCAGCTCCTCTGAAGCTGAGTTTCCAGTCTGATAATGTTCCCAGATTATTCTGCTGTTCTAGCTTTAGATTTGATCTCTGATCTCAGGCAAGGTAGGAGAATGCTTCAGTGTATCTCTGTGAACAAATGCATAAAGTCCCGCATATCCTTTGTTTCTCCAAGTAAGAGAATAGCTGAAACTTAAGTTCTTTTGTTTATAAACATGTAACTGTGTACACAGCAACAGCTAACTTGGGAAAATGGGATTTAAGGCGGAGCAGGTGAACTGTGAAGCAAGGATCCATGCTTTCTGAGCATAGTGGTTTTGTGTCGCAGGCATGTAGGAATGGAAGCAGCCATTGCACAGAATTACATATTCTGTTTTAACAGTTTTGGAAGTTTTTCTCTTTGTTGAACGTCACTTTATTAGTGGCGCTAAGTTCAAATAATGCTCCTGGTTGAGTACTGCTGTTGACAGTGATAATTTCTGCTATTTCGGAGCTGTAAACCATTTTGAAGTGGCTTCAGTGTCCTTTTTTGTATAAAAAAGGTAGTTTGGGAATCCTTGCTCTAGGATGATCCCCTTGGTAAAGCAGAGGCTACAGAAACAAAACCTTGAGTGACCTGTATCGATATTCCTTATCCTAATAGGGTTTTTTCTTAAAATTCCATCATTTTTGCAGCAAAGTAAGCTGATTTTCTCTTAACTTTACTTCAGCAGGAAAAAAAACAGGATACAAAACATTGGGTAACAGTGTTGCGATTTTTTTTTTTTTTTGCTCAGTTTTCTCTGTTCTACCTCATCCAAGTCCATTTGAACGCTGTTAAGCACAGTAACCCCGTTCCCATCTCTCCCTGACTCAAAAATAGGATGTCCACCTTTGTGGTAGCTTCCTGTTGAAGCATAATATTTTTATCATGAATCTAGGTGCAATAAACATAATTTGATGGTTTTCGTTACGATGTTTTTGTAATCAAGCTAACAGTCAAATAAAAGCATGCTGTATCTGTTGCTTTGCTCTTTTCTCCTGAGCCAGGTACCAGATCAGTGAAGGAAATCAAACTGTGGCATGATTGGCAGTTGACAGACTCGCTCTTCACTTTTCATCAATTTATTATCTTACACATATTCTTAACTCAATTAATAATTGGTTCAATGTTGTTTTGGTGGACCACAGTTAGGATGACTGCTTTGGATTGCAGATGCCTGAGGAAAGAAGTCTTGCTTGGTTTTTTCCCATCGTCTCAGCCTCAGTGGACGTATGAAGATAACTGATAGGCTGAGTGCTTTCTGTGTGATGGGTTTTTTTTTCTTAAGTAACTTCAGATGAAAGAACTGAGGCTTGAATTGCTATTTTGTCTGGCATGTGTAGTCTGTTAGTGAGATGGGGTTACCTTCATTTCATTGGTATACAAAAACTAATGTCATTCAGTTTAAGATTTCATGCTGGGCTGAATGCCATGGTCTTTTATGTCTCTTGGATTTTCTGCATGTATGCAATTGCTTCTCTTTGGCCAGGGTATTATATCAGAAAGGAAGTGCCGTGGGACTAACAGGGACTGGATATTTTGTAGAGCTGTGTCTGGATCCTTAACTTATGTGTGCTGGCTTTGCAAGATTAACTGCTCTGTTCCCCAGGACTCCAACCTGTTAGGGTTTTTTCTTCAGAACTAGAATCTGTCTTCAGTGATTCACATCTTTCTTTTTTATTTTCTGCTTACAGATGATATAATTAAACTGAACAAGAAAGAAGAGAGAAAGCAGTATTCCCCTAAAATGAAAAGAGGGCTTCAGCAGAATCGAACTCGACAGTTCAGGACACCAGGCTCCAAGTGGGAAATCCAGCAGCAGAGAGGTGTGTACACCAGACATAATGTGGATTGTGCAATATTTTTTTTGAGCTGAATTGTGACTTAATGAAAATGTATGGGTGGACATGGTCAGTTCAGGCGTCTTTCAAATAGTGTCATGTGCAGTTTTGATTATAATTTGGTTTTTTGTGATCCATATATGTTCGGTTTTGTTTCTGGTTCAGTGTGAGATCTTCATTGACACATTTGGCCAACAAGGAGCTTAGGTGCTTGGTAGACTCTGTTTGACTCAAGGAAGGATTTGCTTTCTGATTTTTTAAAATTTATTTTAATTTTGATACCTCTTCCCTCCTCAGAGATGGTTAGAAAGAGTATTTATGCCAAAGCCTGTATATTAGGAGGCCTTGCCAGAGCTGAGAGCTTTGTTCAAAGAGCCAGCATATTTATATTTGCTAAGTAGAATTCTCTTAGCAGGCCTCCTCAGAATAGCTGTTACTGCAGACTGTAACGCTGCCTCTGGGATATCAAGTGGATAGTTCAGTGTGGCTGACTCGGCTTTTCTTGTTAAGAGCTTGGAATGCAAAGGAAGTACAGTGTCAGCCTTCTTAAGCCAATGTTTTTACAGTGGAATACACAAGTGGGAAAAAAATCATACAGGCAGGGAGTGAAGAGAGGAAAAGTGCATGATGACACCTTTACTGTAGATCCCCTGAGTAACTGTCGGGTTCTTTTTATGAACAGGTGTCATATTCTAAATGATTCCCAGGTTTTAGTCTAGCACGTGGCCAGCACCTGCTTGAAATATAGACTGGTTTTGCTTATGTTTAATTTTGAAAAGTACCTTTATAGTGCTGGATTATCAAAATGTGCAAGAATACTGTCTAACCAGAAGGCTTACCACCTCAATCCAAGCTATGGAAGTGTTGAAGTTAATACATGCAATTTCTTGTTTAGTAGCATTCATTTAAAACAAATGCACATCCATCTGGTGTATTCAGGGATCCTCATTTTGCCTTTGTTGTTGCTTAATATTTGTTGTAGCAGCAGCTCGTAGTGAGCATCTTAGACACAAATGTCTTTGGGGATTAGGAGAATGTCGCGTTGCTCAGGGCTCAGAGGAGTTTTGGTTTTCATACAGGAGTATTAACAGAGCAGTGTTAATTTGTGCATCTTGAGAAAATTGGTGATGGGGCAGGAAAATATCTTACATCAGTCAGCCCCAAGTGTGAGAATATTTGTGTAGGTGAAAGTGGAAGTGAATTTAAGTTGTAGATTATCAAACATGTAGGCTCCTATTTATGACCGCAGTTGTCAAATGCAATTGTTAATCATCCAAAGGGCACAGAATAAACATGTATTAGAATTGCAAATTTTAGGAGGAACTTGAGCTGCAAATATAAAACTAAATACAACTGTCTTGGCAGTTACTTTTCTCTCCTGGAACCTGTCCTTGTTCTAGGAAATAGCAAAGTTGGTTTCCTCCCCCAAAAAATTGCCAGATTCATGACATGTTGAAACACTGTGAATAGCTTTAGCTGCTCCCTCCTATACAGCTCCACACGTTTTCTCCCATTGGAAGCAAACCTCGTTTCTGAGCAGAAGGTATCATTAAATAGTTCTTCTGAGCATTTTGGTTATTAGTAGCTTATGACCAATAGATTTTTTGCTGCTCATTGCCACTGAAGTTATTCTGATAAATAGCAAATCCTCTCTTTGTGGACAGCTACAGAAACCACAAATGATCAACAGCGTTCGGTTCCCTGTGGTATTAGAATTGGCTGCCAAACTCTCTGGAAAGAAGCAAGGAACTTGAGCTGGGACTCTTTTCAGTTTTTGCAGGGAGAAACAGAGAGAAGAACATTGTTCATTTAAATAAAAGTTGTCCTTGGTGATACACGGAATGCAACTGCACAAAACCCTGTGCAGCATGAGCTAAGGTTTTCATTTATTGAAGCAGAGGTTGGTCCAGAGAGCTTGTGAGGTCCCTTTTAGCCCAAGTAACCCTCTTTCTTAGCTTTTCTATTTGAAAAGAAGAGCATTTGCTAACCATTCACAAAATGTGGGTACATAGCAGATTCTCCATGGCAAATGTATCTACGCTGGGTTCTGCTCAAGGGGTTACCTCATGTGCTGGCTCTCATCTCCCAAAGAAGCACAGATTTATTGTCAATGCTGTGAAGTCAGGTATGCCAAAACTAGATGTGTCTGCTGCTGTAGAGCTGACTCTTTAGTCTTAAATTTATGTTGCGGCCTGAGGTTCTAAAGGGGATGATAATTGGGAATAAAACTTCACTGTGGTCTGTGTTCATGGCATGAAGCTAAATGGCTCCAGACAGGGTTAACGAAACCCTTGTAACTGGAGATTTGAGATATTTATACTACAGACCTCAGACTTACAAGCCTTTTATATTGAAAGGCTGCTTTCAATTCTCAGTTTCATCCAGACTGCCATGCAGACATCTAATTGAAATCACTTTAAATGTGATGTAATTCATACGCTGTTTAACATGGTTTTGTGACCCAATTGCTGCGTTCTTTTTTCTTAAGTCATGTCTTGGGAACCACTGATCTAAATAAGCTTTGAAGTTGCCTTTTTTTTTTCCCTTTTTTCTAAATTAAACTGGTAATTTTAAAGTTTACTGAATGGGTAGGAAGCTGGGATTTTTCTGTTGTTTTGTTTTGGTCTTGTATTGATTAAGCACTTGATGAAGTTCCATTTCCGAGTGTTTTGGTAGTTTTCTATGTCAGAATGACTCTTAAATTGACTGTAGATATGTCAAATAAAAATTTTCACAGACATTAATGCAATGATCTAGAGCAAAACTGTGATCTGTATGAGAAGCTGATCATTGTTGTGCTAGGGCTTGGGCCAGACCTGCTAAAATAACCGAATGACCAAATTGTCATCAGATGTAGTGATAGCTTCTGCTCTAAGACTTGAAGAAGTGTGCAGCCAAATAACTTGTGTTGCCTGCATAGCATCTTAAAAGCTTTTTCTTTCAATAGGAATTGTTGAACTCTTCATGATTGTTCCAGGTTATGGTAAAAATCGTTTGGGACGCAGAAAGAAGATAGGAGGGAAGAAGCGTTCTTACGGAGTTATAACTGGCTTGGCAGCCAAGAAGGCAGTGGGTTCACGCAAAGGGATCAGTCCTCTCAACAGACAGCCGCTTAGCGAGAAGGTAATTAATGCCATTTTAGTGGTTCAAATGTAAGAACAGATTAAAAGAATGAAACACAACAGAACAGTGCAACTGAAATATAAGATAGAATCATCTGGTACAACCTTTTATTAAATCAAGGATTTGTTAGCTGAGTTCTTGTTTGTTTTGAGGGGGTATTAATGACTAGGTCTGAAAGTTTTTTTTAAGGCTGCAAGTCATGAAAATTGAAGTACAGAAGTGTGTTCTGTACAAGTATAGAGGTTGTTACCGTATTTTTACAAGAAAAACTCACTCATTAGGATTTCTTGTCTTTGCATTGCTTTGTTACAAACCAGTAATTCAGCCAACATGCAGGTGTTAAGCATGTGTCTGTTACAAAAATGGAAGTTTTCACAAAATACTTAACTCCTTCAGCAGGCTCCTTCTTCTGCACTACTCCAGTGCATTGTTGCCTGCTCCATTTCATTCAGTATTGTAGAACGAGGATTGCCTTTGGATTTGTGAAGAACAGTAATTTATTTAAAAAATGTGTGGAGCGTGTGTTTTGTCAGTTTAGGGAGATGGAGTAATCATAAAGTACCTGTTAAGCTCTGCTATTTGTTTTTTCCCTGGTAGCGAGGGGCATATAGAATTCATAAAAGTGCAGAAGGTATTTTCAAATTATGCTAGACTGTGAAAGGTAGGCAGAGGCAAATGCATTCGATATGCAGTTTTTAAATAGAAATTGAATGAAAAGTGTTTGTGTGTATGTAGTATACATATGCTATATATGTTTACTGTTGTTTTAAGAATGCACAGCGCAGTTACCCAGTTTTGAAAAAGAAAACAAACCTGCAGAGACAATCTGAAATGCAGAGAAAACAAGCTCCAGCCCTCAGGAGGCCTGCCCCTCTAAACAGAAGGTAAAGTACCAAGTCTGCTTTCTGAACTCTTCTTGACAGCTTTCCACAGTGAGTCGTGTTTGACAGACTGAGTCCGAGAGGAGATGTCAAGTACTGGCCATAGTAATACAGTCAACACTGTCACGTGTATGAAGTTCTACAAACCTGGAAGCCAAGCATGGGACAAACGTCGTCTTGATACACATTTATTAATACATTTATTATTGTGTAGAGCACTCAGGAGGTACCTCTGGTTTTACCTTATATTCTGCCTTCATTTAAGTCATAGGCAGCCTGTATGGAAATGGCCAGCTTGGATTTCGATGGCTTTGAAGTGGCAGCCATGGTTTAGTGAAGTTTTTAAGTACAATGCTTTTATGGAAGCTGGTGCCATCTTCAGTTTCATTCAAGCTATTGCATGTTGTATTTGCACTGGAATTAATGTGGCTGTTATGAAACTGCAGCTTAACTGGTTTCCATGACGAAAATTTTCACTATGTGACTCTAATGTGGAAACTGTAAACAAACTTTCTTTTTATCTAATCAGCAGTGTTTAAAGTACTGGAGGATACTGAGCAAAGTGGAAAAAACAGAATTAATAACCATACTCCCGTGGCATAGGAGTGCTTGGCTTCTATGAAACAGCAGTGATTTCTCCATTTATGAGTAATGTGTTTGCTTTCTGGTAGATGAGAAGCTTGTTGCAACTGAAATACTTGGCCTCAAAGAGGCACCATCTCCTTAGGGATGTATTGGGCAGTTTCCTGACTTTGATAGTGGTGTCTCTAAGATGTTATCTGTGGAGCCTTTGATAATTGTATTTAATAAATATTACAGGAATAACATGCCATCCACTTTTGCCAGAATTGGAAACAGACTAAATCAGCAGAAAGACACTCGTCAAGCAACTTTCCTGTTTAGAAGGGGCCTGAAGGTAATAAATAAATTGTGGAAACAACAAAATTGTGTCACAGATTCTAAACTAACTTCTAACACTGATAATAATTAATGAACTTTGAATACCACTTATGTGTAGAAACTTGAGGTGAACTGGGAAATAGGCACGATTTCTTTTAGGGAAATGTATTTGTCTTCTTCCCATTAAGTCTTGCTTCCTGTTCTAGTTTAGCTGGACTGTTCAGAGGGGCATGGCACTTGTCAGAGTGTTTGAGGATAGTTGCAAGCTATTAATTTTTCCTTTCAAAAGTAAATGTTAGCTTTCAAAAGTTGCCTTTGGGTAAAGGATAGAGCAGAAACATGTTTTAGAATCTGATTGTTTTAGTTTTGTTGTTGTTGTATTTTGAGGGTAATTATTTTAGTTATTTAAGGATTATTTTTTTTTTAGTTATTTTGAATATTATCAAGAGATTAGAGAGTTTGCAATGAATTATAGTGGTGGTCTCGGTTTTCATTTGTGCCCTCATTCTACATCTGTCATCGCTGTGACCGTAAGTGGCTGCTGTCTTCTGTCCACATGGATTGCAGAATTACAGACAGGATGAGGAGGAAGACAAACAAAACCAAAATCGTTTAAAACAGCAGTGGGACTTAGTGACGTAATGGATATTATGTGTGTTAACATTGATCATGTTAGAAACTAGCCAGGTTTTATCATGTTTAAATCATCTTGTGTTCTTAAAGTGATTTTTTTCTGATGTCTTATGGAGGTAGTAGGACAGGTGTCTCTCAAGTCCCTCTGAAAGTACAACCCCATTTGTGCAGAGTGCACAACCAGCTTTAAGCTTCTCCTTTTGAACTTCTGTATTTCTAGCTGCTACAGTGGGAATTGAAACAGTATTCAAATCCAGTGTCTGTATTGATGTGTTTTCAGGTGCAGGCCCAAGTGCAGTCAACAGATGATCTTGATAATCAGACAGTAAAGAGAACTCGTCAGTAAGTATTTAATTTGCAAAACTTCGGTTTGGTTACTCATATGATTCTCACTTTAGTTCTGGCTTCCTGGCTATGATAATTGTGGGGGTTTTTTTCCCCTGTAGGCATATGAACTGAGTGACAGTGATCTTCCCCTGTTCTCCTTTATTTCCTACGTTATCTTCTGATTTAACCAGGAGGAGTTTATTTGCATAAGACGCTTGCAGGGATGAGGGGAAAAGTGGTAGCTTCAGAGGATCAGACTAGTATCTACCACTCATGAATACTGCATAGGCTGGAAGAAAAATTCAAATGTTGGTGTTTTCCTGAGCTCCTAATGTAATTTCAATTTTATTTAACATGCATGTAAGCCTGTGAAGCAGTTTGGAAATAGGCAAGGCAGGCTACGGAGTGGACACTCAGCTCTCCTCCCAAATTATTCTTCCTATATCATTCTGTGCCTGCTAGGCTCTTTCCAACTTGTTTGTTGGTAACAAAACAGGCTGAGTGAGCAGCATATGCCATAGACTTTGTCTGTCACCTCTTCGATTTGCTGTGAGAACCATTTTTGCCCCATCTGTGGCAAGGAAACTGAATGTTTTTTAAAAAGTGCACATTTCGGTCAATGCTGTTGTTCTGGTACACCTTGCCAAGCACATGATCTAGCAGTCGCTTGAATAGGTTTAAATAATGCAAAAGATACAGGGATCAATAGCTACGCCAGTAGATTGTTTGACTGCACATGGTCTTCGTACTGGCCAATATTCTAAAAGCTTGTACATACTTTACTAGCTAGTATTTTGGACACATTTAAAGATCCTCTGACTGAAATGTCTGCGTTTTTGTTAGTGATTTCTGTATTTTCAAACTAGATGGCGAACTTCTACCACGAGTGGGGGGATCCTGACTGTGTCTATTGACAACCCAGGAGCAATCATAACCCCAATGTGAGTTTTCCAAAAAAGTTCTGTATGTCCTTAACATAACTGAAATCGCTGTTCTGAGCCATTTAGCAAGTTCTTGCAGCCAGTATTTCAGGTGGCCTCAAGGTCACAACTTTTTGTGAAGGCTTTTAGATCTGGCCCCTTTCTGAGTGTTTCTGAGCTGTGTTTGAAAAAAACCACAGCTGGATTTCACAAGGCATCTCCCAGTTAGGAGACTGATGTGTATGGAGTTGAAGTGTTGTAGGCAGATAGATTTTCACCTGTCCAAATCAAACTGTATTGCAGATGTTTTCTTCCCCTGTCTGAATGAAAATGAGCATCTAGTTGATAAGTAATGGTAATGATTCTTCCCTGATTCATAGCGATACTGTTAAGAGTTGTGCTTAAAAAAGCATTGCTGTATTTGTCTTTAGGAAGACGATGGTACTGTTGTTTCATGAGGTTTTTTTTATCTTAAAAAATCTCTTGAGTAGCTTTTTTCCATTAGTAAGATTTTATCTGTAAGGAAGACTGTACCAATGTTCAGTTTTGGTATTTATGGGAACAATTAACCGCAAATCATGTGTTTGCAAATCGTGCGTTTGTCAGTAGGATTGAGAGAGAAAAGATTGCTTGCTGTTGGGACACTTGCTGTCTGAGTTACAGTGTAACAAATGCTACCCTTTCATAGTTCTGTCTGACTTTTACCTTCTTGAATTTGTGCCCTCCAGCTATTTAGCCAGCCTGATCAAATAACTTGATGAAAAACTAATACTTCTATCAGCATTAAGACTTTACTGCATAAAACACATATTCTTTGTGTCTTTTGTAACATTCTTCTTTCACAGCTCCCAGAAGTTACGATTAACTCGTACTCCTGTGCCACCATTTCTGATGAAGAGGGACCAATCTGAAGAGAAGAAGATTCCCAAAGGGGTTCCACTGCAGTTTGATATTAACAGTGTTGGAAAACAGGTGAATGCAGTTTCTTTCCTTAACTGTGGAAGTAGTTTCAAGACATAAAAGCCAGGGAGGCAGGCACTTTCCTCATAGTGATAGAAAGAGGGAACTAGTGACTACTTCTTGTTTCCACTTCCAGTTCTTCCACTAACTTGCATTGTAACTTCAAGCAACTAAACTCACCGTTCCTGTTCCTCTAGTTCATGTCTTGCATGTCCACTGGCTTTAAATGGGATTTAAATTGTTGAGTATTTCTAAAAGGCTTCTGGTGTTTCTGCTCTGCTTGAATCGGTGAGCGTGCGTAATTCAGGGATGAGCTGCTTTCAGTTGTGTAACCTGCCTGGAGCCCTGGCAGCTGAATCTATAAGACAACTTTTGCCATGCACCTAGGAAAAAAAAATCGAATGTGATGACATAAAGGCTTGAAAGATGAGTAATTTTTCACCGGTTTCATGAAGACAGGTGATTTGGTGCAGGAATCTTACAGGGTGACAGAGTTAGGTGCTGTTCACGTAAGGGAACTCACTGCCAGCTGTAGAAAACTACATGGGGTCAGGGCCTCAGTCTGGATTTGTTCCATGAATAAGCGGTATGTCAAAATAGTTTACTACTATGTTGTAAAATTAGTTGAACTTTTGGGCTAGACTCCAGTCTGCTGCTGCAACTGGATGGACTGGAAAGCAACCTGCATTAACACGGTTAAAATGCTGCATTTGTTGAAGTTGCATAGAATCCGTGTGGGGGAATGTGTAGTGAAGGTTCCCTTTTTTAGTCTGTCTGTTCTCAGTTTAACTTACGATGTTTTGAGTAGGCTTTCAATCTTGATACTGTGTGCCGTGTGTTAATGAATTCTAAGAAATGCTAGCTCTTGATACACAGTCCAATATGATTTTTAAATGATGAAATCAAATTAAATGTCTTTGGTTTTTTCCCTTATTGAATTCAAGTGAGGCAATTAAGAAGTCAAGTGATAATATGGAATGAGGAAAAAATTGTCTCTATTACTTCAGTTAAATTAACCTAACACCTTTTAAATTTATGGCTTTATTTTTCAGACAGGGATGACGTTGAACGAACGTTTTGGGATCCTGAAGGAACAAAGAACAGCACTGTCTCAGAACAAAGGAAGCCGTTTTGTAACAGTGGGCTAACCCGACAGATGGACTTGAGCACTGATCCCACCTGCCTAAGAAACTGAGATAAAAGTGGGCAAAAAACACAGCATACATCACTGAAACTCTCCAGACTTCTCTCTAAGATGGTGGCAGAGCTATCTATCTTTAAGATTTTTACTTTGAATGGTAAAAGACACAATGACCTGAGGGGGAATAAGTGGGAAAACTGATCCACTGGAGCGGCACCATCACTTGGTTGGAAAAGATTCTGTTGCCCAGCTGATGACAAACGCTGATTTTGGTTCCTCTTGCAACCAAAACACAAATTTTAAGAGTTTTTTCTTTGTTTGCTAGAAGTGCTCAGTATCTGTTTTATTTGACCCCTCTGTTATGGTAAAGATTGTGTTTCATTACAAACCCCGTTTTAGGGTTTTTTTAGGGACTGTCCATGAAGTTCCCCTTGGACTACAGCTTGGCAGAGAGCCTTAGTCCGCGAATACTTTGGTAGGGATGTAGCGGCATTTTTCATGGGAGCATTGGTTGTATTTTTTCTTTGTTTTGAAGTTCAGGTTTGTTGGGTTTTTTTCCGTTCTTGAAAACAAAATGTTTAGCATCCTCACTTTCACAAATAAAGCTGTTAGCTGAGATCCAGAATATGTAATTGGGATGGAGACCATTCTACTCTTATCCTTAAAAGTGGTCCAGATCTTGTTGGGGGAATACCACACAGGCAGTGTCAGAGTAATTTACATTACAGATAGCTCAAGTTCGTCATCCTCCTCTGTAGGTGGAGTATGTCTGTGCTGTTTTTTCTTAAATTTTTGCTTTCTGTTTCTTTTTTCAAGTTGTTTTTTTCCCACAAACTTAATGCAATAACTTCACATTTTTTAATAATTTCATAGGAATAAATACAGCAGTTCAACAAGAAACTCAGTGGTATGGTAGAGTTCCTTACCTCCCAGACACAGGATTCTACTCTTGCATACCTTGCCCTAAAGGGTTTTCTCTGGCTCTTACAAATAGCACTTGTTTGTGTATACCAAAGAGAGGTGAGAAGCGAAGCCGATCAGAAGCAATCAGATATTTTGAAAATGGTTGAAATTGGAAAACGTCACTGGAGGAAAGCCCTCAGTTTGCCAGCACGTGCGAGGCATTGAGCAGGAGCTTGTAGTCACTTATTTTACGCTTAACTTTATGCGTCAGAATCTGCAGGATGGTGACAACTGAGGCATCCTCAATGTGAGTTTATGTGATCCCTGAAAATCTTGACACCTATTCAGAATTGCTTCCAGACCAGGAACTGATTAACTTAACACTGCTATAGCAATGAGATTTAGGTACAGTCAGATGAAGGAATGATTGGTTGCTGCATCCAGAAATGTTTATGGTGCTTGAAGTGGGTTTAATTCCTTTTATTGTTTTTGAAGAATTTACATTTGACTTCTTATAGAGTTGGTTTCCTTGCATTTTTATCTCAAATTCCAAGGTAACTAGCATTTACCAGAAACTTCAATGTTGAAGAGCATTTGATAGTAGAAGGACTTTTGTTCATATAGCAGTTTTAAAGTCAGAGTGCATCCTTGATGCTATATAGTACTTAAACCCTTATTTTTAATGTTAAAAAATATACCTTAGCAGAAGCAAACTAAACGTAATGGTGTTAAGGTTTTTTTTTCTTAATTACTGGTAGGATTTTTTTTAATGTCCCACCGTTAGAATTGGAGTAGATGAAGTGTTGTCAGTCATCCCGTTTCAGTGTATACATTTTCCATGTGCCAGGATGCAACAAAAAAATCCTTTTGCATCAGCGTAGATGCAAAACATTGATGCAGTGCATCAAAAATGCTAGTTTGTATTTAACGAGAAGATGCTTTACACTGTACCTTTTGGTATTTTTTGGAGAAGTTACTACATTTGACCTATTCTGAAGCTGTTAATTTTTTTCTTTTTTAAATAAAAGGTTACAGGTTTCATATTGTCTTGTTGCTGTCATAACCACCTGGGCAATATATTGGTTATGTGAATTTTCTGCTATCATTCAAGGGGTTCTTAATGATTAAATTCTTTCTAAACATTCTGAAGAATATACAAAAAAGGAGCCTAATTTAAAGAGAGCATTTGTTGCTTAATATCCTGAAAATTAAGCACTTCCTGAAGTGGCACTGCGTAAGCTCACTTTGCAAGCTATTAGTGTATCTTTCAGTAGCACCGTCTAATTGAGTGGTTTGGTGTGATTATGGTACCAGATCCCTCACTCTGTCATCCCAAGCAGTGGTTTTTGTGTTGCTGTGACATGTTGTGCTAGCGAGAAGTCGCTGTAATCCAAACCTTGCATTACAGGATCAGTGTGAACGCCCTGACAGGCAGCTGTGGTTGTGTTTCCCCATGTGATGCTGGCCTGCACAAGCAGTGGAAGTGCTGCTATTAGTTGGTGGCGCAGGAAAAAAAAACCTACCTGTAAATATATTTGATAAGGTGAGTGCCTTGGTAGCTATTTATGGTCTTCAGTCTTCGTCTGACAAGCTGAGGCCTGTACAGGCTACAGGCTGCGTTCAGACACTTGGCAGCTCCATCATCGCTGCTTTCCCAAAGCGAGACTGGCATTTATTTGGACATTGCAGAGTGTGACCTTTTAAGAACTGATGACATTAAGGGAAAAAACACAAGCAGCTGCTGCGCTTCCTGCCCACTTCAGATACGGGTGTTTTCTCCTGGTTTGCTTCTGGGAGGCCGGTAAACCAAAATTTTTCTGAATTTCAGGAGGTGTACGGGCGATACAGCTGTTGGCAAGGGGAGGAGGCCACCCTCGCACGCCAGATTACCCCCGGCGAGGGGAAAAATCAACCCCCAAAAGAGGATATTTTGGTTGCTTTACCGCCTGCCCTGTCAGGGCCGGCGCATGCGCGCTACCTGTCGCTCGCTGGGCTTTCCCTGCGCCTGCGCAGTGGCGCGCAAAGCCAGAGCAGCGGCGGCAGCGGGCAGTG
>NW_010196819.1:0-4839 GCF_000695765.1 Mesitornis unicolor
AGCGATTCTGTGATTCTGTCATTCTGTGATTAGGACACCCATTCACTGTCCAAGAGGTGATATTTCCAATATAATAGTGTTACCATACTGTATCTCCACTATTTGCACCCTTTTCCAGAAAATTCAAGTCATAGGGACTGCTTAATAGAGTCACAACCCTCATCCCAGTGCACCTCAGCTGGCTCCAGCAAATGCACTGCAGTGAAATTCACAATTGTTGGATTTAGCAAACCACAAAAATGCGTGAAATGTGGCAAAAGTGTCTACGCTTACTACAAATACTGTAGTCTTGTGGCAAGATTGCTGCTGCAGTGTCATTATTGAGTGGAGAGAACATCCAAACCAGATGTAACGTGGCGGTTGTACTGAAAACACACAGGGTATAGGGCAGCGTAGACTTCCTGACCACAGAAATTTAGATTAGCTTAACCTGGAATTAAAATGTCCTAATATGTAAAGTAGAGTTGATAGGAGTTAAGGTAAATGTTGTTACAGATTGAACGGGGATCATCGTGATCCCTTTTTGTAGCTCGGTGCCCCTGTGTTGATGACTCCTGCAGGGAGTTGTACTTGGTTTTTTTAATGGAGGAACAGCTTTGTGAATGCACTTTCACCGTGGATTTTTCATCCCGTGTAGGAGTAGCAGCTGTGTGTGTTGATATCCCCAAACTTTGCTTTAAATGTCTCATCCAAGCGGTGCAACCATCCTAGAAATAGGGGGAGAATTCTGTTTATTTGAGCTCGCAGAAGTCATTTACGGCGCTGGCTTTGTTCGTCTGAGCAGGATCACTCTTCCCACATTAGGTACCCAAAGATAACCTTAAATACTCATGGGATTTTCAGAAGTACTTGCTAAAGGCATCTCTTCTTTTGAATAAATTAACAATGGAGTTGTGGTAATTAACGTGCGTGGTCTTGGTCAACCTGGGAGCAACACCTGATTCTGGCTCGGCATGGTAGGTTTCCCCTCAGTTATTTTTTATATATATATTTCCCCCCCATGTTACCCAGCAATACGTGACCATACAGAACATTAATCCACGCTGTAGGATCATCTTTCACCTCCAACATCGCGTTTGGTAATTAAATTAATCAATTAATACAGCATACAGTTTTGTCGGGGGACTCTCTGCTGTGGGCATCCCCAGCCCTCCCACAACCCCAAATTTAGGCAGAATAAAAGCTAATTTTATCATGGAAGAAAGCGTTGGGTTGGCACGCTGTTTACAGTAGAAGCATTAAAGCAGAGTACGGGCACGAAAAGATGTGTGTTTTAATTTCACAGGCAGCTTTGAGTGCCCCTTGACGTGCAAGACTCCTTTTCAGAAGTCTAATTTTAATTTCCTGTGGCATATAGATGCACAAAAATGTGAATAATAATTCCATGTTAACGCCAGTTGGTTGTGGCCTGAGCTCTTGACCTTGCTTCTTTCCAATCTGCGGCAGTACAGTCACAGCGTGGCCAATTTTGGGTGGAATATTATGAAATGTATAACTTTGCACCCATTCCCAGAGAAATTAAAGACTGCAGTTTCTTCTTTTTCTCTTTGTGGCAAAGGGAATTAAGCCAGAATGCAAAACGCTTTACCTGCTTTCTGATGGAAATAAGTGACTGAAGAATTAGTCTTGTGAAATACTTCTTCTCGGGAGAAATTTGGAAAGATCTGTGCTTGTTTCTGTGTTTTATTCTCACTGTTTGCCTTCTGCCTTTGTAACCGACTCACTGCGTGCTGGATTACAGGAGGTTGCTTAGATACCTAAAAATGTACCCAGAAATTATGGCCCTGTCTCACACTCTGAGATAAGGAAATGGCTCTAAAATGTGAAATCGGTCTTATTTTCCCATCTTTTAGTGTATTAGTTTTTTGGTCAAATTTGACTTGAATCCTGAACATTTGTAGTAGTTTGTTTTGCTTCCTGCAGGGAAAGGCTGTGTGAAATTAGGGATTATGTCGATGTATTTCTGAGGATAAGGATGACTTTGGAAGGAAAGCATCTTTCAGGTGTTCGGATGCTGCTCAGTCCCACTTGGAAACAAGGAAAATACCTCTTGGAAGTTACTTTTGCTGCATAGCCCCTGCATTTCATGTCAGGAAATCTCATTGAGGTTGGAAGAGACCTCCAAGATCACCAGGTCCAACCCAACCCAACCCCACCATGGCCACTAAACCGTGCCACATCCACCACTTATTGAACCCCTCCAGGGATGGGGACTCCACCGCTGCCCTGGGCAGCCCCTGCCAGGCCCTGAGAACCCTTTGGGGAAGAAATTTCCCCCATATCCAACCTCACTCTCCCCTGGCACAACTTGAGGCCATTTCCTCTCATCCCATTGCTTGTTATAGGCAGCAGAGCCCGACCCCTCCTCGCTACCCGCTCCTTTCAGGAGCTGCAGAGGGGATAAGGTCTCCCCTCACCTCCTCTTCTCCACTTGAACCCCCAGCTCCCTCAGCCGTGTGGTGGCAGCTGCTTTAGTGCAGCAAATTGTTTTAAAAGCTGTTGAAAATCTATAATTTAGATCAAATGCACTCTCCTAATGATCCACTCTCTCATTTGTGGTTACTGAAATAGGGAGCTATGCAGTTATGCTTAAGCTTTACTTTTAAAGGAGTTGTAAATGCAAACTCATGTTTATTTCCCATGTATCCTGGAAATCATTTTGATTACGGCTCAGCTTTTACAAGAAAACCCCAAACTGTATATTCTTTGCCAGAATAAGTCTCAACTTACCACTGCTTCCATTCCAGTGTAAAATATCTTCCTAAAAGTGCCTTGTCCCTTCTTTCTCTATCACCCATCACCTTATGTTCAGAGCCAGTTTTGGTTATTTACTCTTCAGTCTTTCTTTTTGCTCTAAATCTTCTAAGAAACAAGAAAAAAGAAACCCACCAGTTCTTCACAACCCAGGTCTTTGCCAGACTCCAACAGGGGGGTACTTCTGCCGAAATACGATTTAAGAAGTTTAATAGCGCTCCCGTGCTGTCAATATTTTCTGGCAACTGAGTTTCCTGCTTGCACCCCAATTTTTTGCAGTTTCCGGTGCCCCGTTGCTGCTCCATGTCACATTTAAGTTAAAGGTGTTGCACTTTTCAGCTGAAGTCTCTTGTTTGCCTGTAGAGAAACAGTCAAGTTTGCGAGAAGCCAAAATCCCTCACTTCAGGAGGAGAAATCCGTCATAAATACAGTGGAATATTTTGGGAACAACCATGCCGCTAGGAATGAATAGCCACTAGAAAATACAAATACACACCAGTATGATCTCTTGAAATACTGCTAGAAGTGTGTTGAAGAGCAAAGTGATGAAGCCAACCAGCAACACACTTTTATTTTATGGAGGGTTGCTGAGCCCATAAAGCTTTTGTTGCTCAAACTACGTTACATGATAAAGAAAATTCGTGTATTTGATATATTTACAGCTGAGCATCTGTGCAGATCTGGGTTTTTTTTAATTTTTCTAGAAGGAATAATTTGCTTAAATATTGTTTAGCCGTCTAGTGTTCTGATTTTGGATAAGGTGACCCTGAATCTGTTGACTTATTTTTCCGCGGTCCATGCTTCTCGTGGCGGGTTTACATTGTTCTAGTGGAACTTTTGTTGTCTGTTTTTTGTGTTTATTTTCGTGTTTGTTCAAGTCCGTTCAATCGTACGCTGCCAACACGGGAGACTTTGTAACGTTTATTCGTAATGCCGTTATTTCTATCAGCAGAGGGAGAAGTGAAGCAGAAAAAAAAACACCCTTACTTGTTTTCCTGAGCGTTTCCTTAAGTAGCATTTGTTCTGCAAAAGCAGCGTGTGAAATTTGCGATCTGTGCAATTCGCCACTGGTTTGTCTCTACCCAAATAATTATTTGTTATAGAGTGTACGTATGTACTGTTGGGTAACTTTGAAATGGCTTAAGTTGGTTCTTTGCGTTCATAGTTAGTTAAAATCGGGCGTTAAAATGGGAAATTTTTGCTGGCGTTTTAACTGAATCTGTGTTTCCGTTTCCCAAAAGTTCCAGACCCAGAGCCTGCGCCTTTCCGACCTGCACAGGAAGTCCCAGCTCTGGAGGGGCATCGTCAGCGTCACCCTGATCGAAGGCCGCGAGCTGAAGGCGATGGACGCCAACGGACTGAGCGACCCCTACGTCAAATTTCGGCTGGGACATCAGAAGTACAAGAGCAAGGTGACTTTATCCGCGACCTAAAACCCGCAGCAGCTGTGTCTGCAGTGACTTGTTCCTCTTTGTGGGGTTTTTAGGCTTTCATGACTATTTAGGTAGCGATCAAGGTTTATTGTTGTATTAATTAGCTGTCAGGGCATCTGAAGCTTTATTTAGCTGTTTCTTTTTATTTAAAAGAACAAAAATAATACTAATTGGGAAAAAACTTAGCACTGGAAGGTGCAAGATAGCAAGGAGGCACAACTGATTCTCCATACAGGTTGTGTATGTATGTATATGTGTATGTATGTATACAGGGTTTTGTATTTGCTAGGGGTCATTTATAGCTGGGGAGCGATGTGGAGCATTTTGGACAGGTTGAAACCACCTCTGTGCCATTCTGGCTCCATCCCAGTGGCCTCTTGGACCCTTTTCATGGTCTTATCCTCAAACCATGTTTTCTATTCTCACTTTCCTCCTTGCGTCAGGTGCCACACTTGCAAACCTCTGCGCCCACCACAGGACCTCTTAATCTGAAATTAGAAGAAGTCAAATTTCATGCTTTCGTGCCTTAAACATTTTCATAGAGTTTATACATTCTCTATTTTTTCGGTTTTCTTGAGGCAGTAGCATTGAGGGATGTAGAAATTGGTGATTCACAGAATGACAGAATCACAGAGTCACTCGGTTGGAAAAG
>NW_010196820.1:0-47396 GCF_000695765.1 Mesitornis unicolor
TGTCTCTCTAGTGTTGCTGCTCCTCCTCCTGCTTTCTGCAAGAATACTAGCATTTTCTGCTTAACTCCCTACTTTATTGAGGTGTAGACTGGCTCTGTGTGGAAGGCAATGCATGCTTCCTTGTATGAATTCACAAAATGTCGGTATACAAGTTCTTAAGTTCTTGTTTCCCCACAAGTTACCCCTCCAATAGTGATGATTATCCTGCTTTCTTCCCCTGAAGATGAGTCTTTCACGATTAAAAAAAAAAATCTCATTAAAACTAGCATTAAATCTGCAAACTTTGTAGTAGAGCAAATGAACTGGCAATAGCCTCTTGTTTCAGTATGATATCCTGCATTCCTGTTTTGCTAAAGCCCATCATGTTTCCAAAGCAGTACCTGCTGTTCCCAAATAACTTATGCCATTCCCAGTTCCATGCTACACCAACTGGCATATCTGTGACTGAGGAGCTTGGCTGGGCAGGGCAGGGGGAAGGAGGAATGCCCAGTATAAAGGGCAATGACCTGCAAACATACTTCTGACCACGGCTCATTCCATAAGTAACTTTATGCCCTATTGCTGCCTCCAGCCGCTGGTACTGCTGTGTGAGCTCTGGGATTGGAGCACAATCCCACTTTAAAATGTTTATCCTCCCAATACTGCGTGAATGTGGGAATGACTTCTCTCACTATTCATGCAAGATGTAAGGCTGAAAGGCCTTCCCTGTGCTGCGTTGTATGCACACAAAATAAACCAAAATTTTCCAAAGTTCCAGTTATGGTTCCCTCACATTCCCCACCCACACCACCCCCCCTCAAAAAAAAACCAACCCAAACCAACAACAAACAAACAAACAAAAACAATTAAAAAAACCAAGCACCAAAACTTTGCCTCTTTGTTGGTATGCTTCAAATGGTAAGTGCCTGGCCAGGCTTTTCTTAATGCCAGTAATCACTTATTTCCCTAAACTCAATTCAGTGCCGTGTCCTGTGCAGCAAAGCCGTGACTAGAACGCTTTATAGCAGTACACCACTAAATTTTTGGATACTGGCAGGAGAAAAAAAAATCATCTTTCCCTGGATTTCAAATAGTTTTTTCTGGCTTTACTTCCCCCTTCACAATGAGCAATGCAGGACTGTTCTACTGTAAACCAGGCACTGATACTGTATCAGTGCCAAAATATGGTATGCACAGGAAGATGCAGGATGTGAATTACAGCTCCCGCTTCATGCACACAGGGTATTGGTGTAATGTTGCAGCCAAAGTACTAACAGTTCTCTTGTAGATTCTGGATTAATTTCACCTCAGATGGTGACAGAATAAATGCATTGCCCCTTGTCCTTTCTTGATGATTAATAGCTAATGTGCTTGCTTTTCACTCTAGAGTAAAGCAACACTATTAAATAACTTAAATAATGGCAAGTTTCCTGTGGCAGCACTACTTGCGAAGCAAAGATCCAGTGTATGGTGATAATATTGTGGGCAATGCCAAATAGAGTTTGGACTTACTGGAAAGTCCAGGACCTTTAAAAACTTGACTTTCACACCTCGCACCCTTATATACACAAAGATTCCGTCATCTTTGAATTACTTCTCTGATGCTTTATTTAACAAGCTGCAGTGATGTGAAAAGTGTTTTACTGGACATCGAGATGTAGCGCCTGGGAGAGAAATTTACTGTCAAGATGAACAAAAATCAATGAGTAGCCCCAGATGGCAGATAAGGTTAAAGCTGCCATATCCCAGTTGCTCAAGCCATAGGATAAAGCTTAATAATCTAGTTGTTCTAAAACCAGCTTCTTTGTGTCCTCAATAATTGATTTTTTTCTTTGAGGAAGAAACAGGTCTGCTAGTGTTGAGGACTTTTTCTGCACAGATTTAGGGCCCTACTGTCCTGTGAAGTCAGAATTTCACAATACAGCTCTCCTGGCTGAGGCGAAAGCACCGATTGAAAGCAGCTGGTGTGGCAGAGGGAGGTCCCTGACACATAGGTGTCACCACGTCAGGCAGAGGGGAGCAGGAGACGGCACTGCTGCTAGTCTAGCTGGAAGAGAGGTCACTGCCAGCACTACCCACTGGCTCTAATTGATTTTAAGAGGAGAGGCTCTAATTGATTTTTTTCTGAGCCAGTCTAAGGTCCCATTTTTCTGAAAGCGAGTTAAACAATTTCCGTTATCTAGTACCAAGGCAGTGTGCTCTACAAGACCTGCTCTCCACACAGATAACCCAAAGGAGCATCTTCATCTAACAAAGATCAATTAGTTGGTTCCTTCTCCAGTACTTAGCTGGCAGCAGTAGGTACGAGCAGTGACTGCTGCTGAGTAGGGTTGGCAACTGTGGAGAGAGAGAAGTGGCGTGAGCTCTAGATTGCTCTAGAGCGATCTTTGATGCTAGAATTGACAGTAAAGGGTGACTGGACTGGGTCAGAAGGTAACACAATGATCCACAAACCTCTTAAACTGAATAACATAATCATAAATTTCTGGTCATAGTATAAATGTACTGTACTCAGCAAAATACCCCACAGGGCTGAAGTGGGACTGATAACCCTGAGCCAGGATCATGTTTTGGTTTAAAACATTCTGCAGTGCTGCTTTTTAACTTCTCCAGACTTCAGATTTAGAAGAGGCAAAGATGGGGAGTGGGAAACTTTACTGATTCCTGAATAAATGTAATGCTGTTTAACTTGTTGGCCTAAGGGACAGGGAACTGCTGTGTATTCACACAACTCAAGTGGGGAGGACCCCTACAGAATAATATAAAATATTGTTCTGTTAAAGAGTCACAAATGTACCACTTTCCTTTCAGGTAGGAATATGTCTCCATTCTGTTACTAAAATGGCTCTGTTGTGTCATTTATCAACTCTGCAGTGCATGAATCATTTATTATGGATTTCTATGTGGTCTGAATTTCTGTTAGACACTGTGCCTTGTACCCTACTTTTTCAACACTGCTTAGAGCTACTTGTGCTATTTTGAAGTTCTATCTTCCTCCTGTCACACTTACTCTTTCAGAACCTCTTTTGAAGAGCTTTCCAAAAGGAGCCCTGCAGATGTGAGACTTGCTTGCTATGACTATCTGGTCCTGCCTGTCTCTCCTCGTATTTCACCTCCTATTGATGCTTCTGGTAAACCAACAAGGGATAAATGGATACATAATTCATCAGACCTAAAGGAGAGTAGGGAATAACAGGAAATAATAGCCTGCCATTAAGGGTCAAGAAAACTGCTCATTAGTTGAGGGTTTTAATATTCCATTGTCCATCAGGGCTTTATAGGCGGTTATAGTAAGATTTCTGTCCTTTTACTTAGGTTCTGATAACTGTTTTACAGTATAACAACTAAGGAATTACCCAGATGTTTTCATGATTTATCCCCAGAACCTCGCATCCACTGGTACTTGTTAGTCCTCGGTCTCGCAGCACTACGTGATTTCTTCTGAAGCCCTGCCGTGGGAAGTAGCTGAATCTGACTTCCACATCTGAGCCACACTGAAATATTTGTAAAGTTTTGCAAGGGAAATGAGTGCTCCAGATAAAGAATAAATGATAATAAAAAGCTGGTCAGTTCAGCCCAAAGCAACTCAGAAACTGCGTGCACCCTTCGAAAGCTAAAATATTCAGCCTTCTCATGCTAGTGGCTACCTCATATTCAGCTGGTCATTAATGTCTGTGATAATTTTTACCACATTTGTTCATACAGTTGTCTAGTTTTGGTTTTTGAAACGGTCTCTGATGTTCTTTAAAAGACCTCGTGTGTAAGTTGTGTCTAAACAGAAGAGGAGGCCAGTTGAGGAGTCCATCCCTTTTACTGCTGAAGACTTGGCTCAGCAGATTCAAAGACTCTTGGAAAAGCAGAGCACCAATGATCTCTTTGCTTCTGGCAGCACACCTCTTCCTCAGTGCTGCTCACTGTTCCGCGCATTAAAGACTTTCAACATGACAGTACGATTTTGCTTCCTACTATATTACTGTACTTGGCCACTTTGCCTGCCGTCATGTCACCAGCTTCTATTATTTTTTGTTGTGCAGAGGCTTCCTGCGGTCAGAATAAGGATGAGATGATACTGAGCAAGCTATTTAGATACGCGTCCAGGATTTCTTTAATTTTTTTCATTTGATCTGGCAGCTAGTTCAAGAGTTCAGTACTGCAAAGTTACCAGAATGATTGCTTTGTGTTTGGGGATCTAGAAAAGTTGTTTCTGGCTGTTGTCACATAACATTTTATCAGACTAATTAATATTAAGTGGTTGTCATGCAGTCATCGCTGACTAATATTGTTTAAGTCCTTTGAAAATCAAAATGAAGCAAAAAGACTCTATTCTTAATTCCTTGCTAACTCATTCCTGGCTTTAATTTTACATCATTGCATTCAATGATGACAGGCCTAAGGAAAAAAAATGCAGCTTCCTTTTTTGTGGAACTCCATTATCTGACTGTCTCAGTGAGGTGATGCATGTGCATTGGGTAACGTTAACGTGATGTCTCCTGCATTACACTTCTCTGGCATTATGACTGCTATCACAGGAGGTGATGAGGGTGGGGAAGAGGTGAATGAATTACTACAACAGTGATGCATTTATATTTGGAACCAGCATTGCCATGCCATTATCAGGATGTCTCAGTGTAAATTTCAGGATTTAGCATCCATCACGCTGCCTGACAACACTAAGCTTGCGTTTGTGAAATGCCTCATAGGATAGAGGCATAAATCTGAGTTATCTGCATAATAGGGGTATTGAGTTATGTTACACAGGAGAGGCCATATACATAGCTGCTCTGGAAAGCATATCTAAGAACAGAGACCAAAAATACAACTCATTGTATTACAGTAACACTGTTTTTATTACAGCTCTGACTTTCAGCAGAAACAGAAGGAAAGAAATAATTTTAGAATTATCCCTTCAGGCTGGCTGCTTAGGCCACACACTTATGTGACATTTTGCATCTATCAAACATGGATAAAATTGAAATAGCCAGCTCTGTCATCCTTATTCAGAGGACAATTTATTCAAGCATCTGTTAGCTTAACAAGTGCTAACTAGGGACATGCAATTCATTGAGCAGGAGATGAACAAAGCTTCAGCAGCTCTTATCTCCTACTGAAACTCAAAGAATTGTGTCCTTAGGCAGACTTAGCTGAAACTAATGGTTCTGGCCTTATCTTGTTACCTGGGATACTTAAAAACAAGCTGAAATGACAGGTTTATTGAGCCTTATTGTTTTCCACTCTTACTACAGCAATTCTAGTGTGTATCACTTCTATGCAGTAACACCATCTGGAAACTAATGGCATCTCCCCAGAATAAAACTGATCTGACAAGAGGGATAATCGAGATTGTCAATGTATCCTTTCCTTTGAGTTGCGCTGCTGCTGTGACTTCAATAAGATATTTGTCCATATTTAATGTAAAATAGCTAAGATTCTGCACTGGTACATAAAGCTCCCATTTTCAGCAATTATGATCTTTCCATTTCTACAAAATGCATTGCCTTGGAGAAAAATGGTTTCAATAGAATGCAGTACACTTTTAAGCCACTCATTGGGATATTTCAAGACATTCTGTCTTTAGGATTTTCTTGTTTTTTGTTCAAAAACCTGAAGTGGACTGGACTAAGTCGTGTTGTGAAACAACACTGATTTGCAGCTTGTTCTGCAGAAAAGCCTGACTGAGTATTTGCTCAAAACACTCACGTTCTCGATATGCAACTGATTTTTATTTAAAAATTGTGATGCAATACTTTGTATTGTGCATAATGTGAAAATTATTTAATGGATTGGAAAGTGATATGACCATACCCTGATTTGGCTGCTGGCCAGTCATGTTAGAGGATCCATAAATTGTTACTTCTTTGAAAACAAAGCATAAAAGGGAGCTCAGACCCTTCTGACTCCTGTTTTGTCACCTGGAATGATGGCAGGAACATTAATTGGCTCCCAGATGCTAAACACATAAACATTACAGAATTATTGAGGCTGGAAAAGACCTCTGAGATCATCAAGTCCAGCCTATGACCTAACACTACCACATTGGCTAGACCATGGCACTAAGTGCCACATCCAGCCTTTCCTTAAACGCCTCCAGGGATGGTGACTCCACCATCTCCCTGGGCAGTCCATTCCAATGCCTGATCACCCTCTTTGTGAGGAAGTGCTTTCTAATATCCAGCCTAAACCTCCCCTGGTACAGCTTCAGGCTATGCCCTCCTGTCTTGTCACTAGTTCCCATCTAGAGCAATTAACTCAGTCATCACCATCCATTCCAGTTTGTTTTAAATGAGATGTTCATGGTGTCTCGTAGACACGTCTCTCTGTCAGGCTGGGAGCCCTTCAAGCCCTCTGACTTCAGGAAGAAGTAGGAATGCAGCTGCTGCCAGGGCTGTGTGAGCTCAGCTTCAAAAGCATGCTTAATTCTCCCTTCCCTTTTTAAAGACCTTCCTTGGCCTTTCACAGAGACCATGGAAATTCTAAAAGAAGGAGTAGATATGAACACAACCTAGGCCTCCCATCGCCACTGTGGAGAGGTCTGAATACAGAGCTGGAACTTGTGATTAGCGTGGACTTTAAAAATTAAGTGCCCAGAACATCACTGGTTGTGAGCATCCTTTATCCTATGGGAGAAAGCAGAAGAGAAAATGTCGATCAGAAGTGTTTGTGTCTGCATTTTGTACCTGGACTGGAAGACTTGCCTCAATTCTCAGGGTGCGGAAGCATACCAATAGGCATGCAATATTTCCAGCCCATCTGGAGCAGAGAGGAACTGAACAGCTTGGAGATAAGCTAGGTCTTATGTGACTTCCACATTGAAAACATCTGATTTTATTAAGATGGAAGTATAATTAATACATCTGAGGGAAAAATAAACCCATAAAAACCAGCCTTAGTCAAGGAGGATGTGCTTTGGATAAAAATGACCAAGTTTTAATATTAAATAACATGAACACACATGATCAGATATATGTACATTTGGTTGACTTCTGCATTCCTTTGTTGGTGGGAAATAATCCCAAATCCTATCAAACTACTGAAAGGATATTGTGGAACAGATCGATCCTTGAGGTTGGTGTGTGATTGTTTTGGTTTTATTTGTTTAAAAATTTTACTAGGATGGTGGCTGCTCTGTGAAGAGACAAGAGGTTTATAACATGAGACAGAATGTAACGGAGGTCCTCACATAGTGGAGCCAACATAACTGTGATACATTTAACAATACTTGGCTTAATGTGAAAAATGAAGCTTAGAGAATCTCTGCTTGCTAAAAGCAATAAGTTCATATGCACTCTTGGATGTGCTGAGCAAGACTTGTCTTTATTTCTGGGAGGGCAGTCTCCTATATGCAATGAATGGGGTACAATATGGAAACTGCAGCAATAACTGCCGTTTTTTCTTAAAGAAACCTGTCTATGAATGGCTGAGATACAGGGTAAATCCACTTATTGGTTATACTAAACAGGCAGGGAATGGTGAGAAATCCATTAGAAAAGGGGGGAAACAAAGCCTTTATAAATGGAAAGAGGGAAAGCCTTCTCAGTTACTAATGCTTTTTTGAGGGTTTTTGTTCACAGATAACCATGAACTCAACATTTTGCAGTAGTCTTATCCTAAAATCAACCTTGATTACTGCAAAACCAAAGGCAGAATGTATAGAATACTTTCTAGAGGCATTATTTCTTAATTAATTTTATCTAATCTTTACCTGATAGCTAGGTCCAAACCTTTATATATGCTGTCTGGATGATAGCCCTTCTTCTGAGGGAAAAAACTAATCTGTGTAAAATGGGCATGTTCAACAATCCAGTTGAACTTTGGAGGCTGTACTTTGAGTGAATGGTGCTCACGGTGTCCCTGGTGTGGAGTTTTTTTGCAAAGATAAATCATTGCACATTCAATATATGCAAGGTGGAGAGTGCAGTTTGCTGAATGGAGATCATGTATTCAGTACAATGTCCCTACAGAAACCCCCCTACATGAGATACTCCTTTGCAACTCTTAAGGTACCTCAGTATTATAATTTTTCCTGTTCTCTCATCATTTCCCTTCTATTTCCTCTTCTGCCCAGAGGTTTCCTTATTGAGAGGCTGTGATTGAAGGCAGCAGAGTGGTAAGAGCAGTGCACTCGGGAAATGAGTGAAGTAACTCATTGTCAGCAGCTGTTCAAGTCTGTGGAGTCTCAAGAATTGCAGGATCTAGAGAGCACGCTGGGAATGCTTTTTCTATTTTAGTAATAAAAAGGTTGTGACTTAAAGGGATTATCTACTCCATGCACTAAGGAATGTTGACAAGTGGCCAGGTCTGCATGAATAGGTATGTTCAGTACATTAATGGAAGTAAACAACTTCTTTTCCAAGCAGGAAAGGGTTGGGTTTTTGTGTTTAGAGTGGGGGTTTTTTTTGTGTGGGTCTTTTTTTTTAAAAAAAGAAACTTAGATAAATTGTTCTATGAAGCCAGCTATGTGAATATGTAATTTTGAGTACTAAAGAGCCCAAGGTATTAATACTTGTGCCTATATACAATGACTATGGAATAGTGCCTTAAATCTTGTCTTTACATCCTTTATTTTACAAATTAAGAGCAGTGAAACTTGCAGAACAGCAGATATTTTTGTGGGTTGACAAGAGACTTACGAAAATAAAAATGGAGGGAACCTAAAAACCACCCACCCAACCACCAAAACAGCAGGAAAGCTGTTAAACCAGAATTGCACCGGTACTGCTGTAAGCCGGCCACTAGAGGAGACTGTATAGCAAAACTAAACCATGAGTTTAGTATATGCAAAACTCAACTCTCTACCTTTTTTCCTTCATAAAGGTTAATTTGAAAGCGAACTGCAGTTGCTTCACTAGGAAGAGCAGTTCTAACTGGTGTGCAGTGCACAGCTCAGAATAGCTTACCTCCAAAAACTGCAAAATATTTGAAATTGCACCGCAAAAGTAACACTGGAAACACAGCTTTTAGTATGGTGTCAGTGTTTACAACCAATACATAAGGACATTGCTTTATTAAATAAAACCAACCAGATTGAAAAAGGCTTTGATGTTTGTGTGTATAGGTCATTAGTTTGCTGTTTGTTACGTAGGGGTACTCAGCTCTTTGCTTGAAAGGGTTTTTTTTTGCATAGTATGTATGAACTTTGACTTTCATTTGCAACTATTTTATCTAATTTGTTTTTGTTTTCTGGAGCTAGTTGCTGATTTTTTTAAGGCTATGGTCTAGGTTTAACCTTTAATTTTCACCTTTTATATAGTAAGCCATCCTGTCTATTAAGGAGAACTACTTAAGGCATATAGAAAAAAAAACCCTACTCGTCCTCTCTGTTTTTTGGCCAAACTCCAGATTAATAGCCTTCCAACAAGAGTAGATGCTGGCAGAATGCATAACATCATTCAATGAAAGGAATAGTTGTTACTGTCAGCAGAAGAATAGGAGTGAACTGTGCCTGTTAATGAGGGGAAAAGTGGAAGTTAAATGGAAAAAGGAAATACTCTTTGATGCTTTTAACAAACTTTAAATCTTTAGTACTGCCCATGGGTATACTTGTGTGCTCAGAATCGCATTGTTTTTTTGCTTCAGATCAGGCAGAATAGAAACAATGATAGCTTAACTTGATGAGATGATGTGCATGCAGTCATTTCTGGGTAGGGAGGAGGAGTTGAAAGGGAAGAACTCGATGTTCTTTTGTGTTGAGTTTGACCTGCAATGACTATATACATGTGAGTAGATTTCTCTTTCAAGAAAAAAAACAACCCAGCTTTATTTCCCTCAGCCCACAGAAAATATCATGAGAAATGAGTTGTGCAGCCTTAACTGGCCTCCCAAGGAGTAGTATCTGTCTGCTGAAAGGACAGCAAAATGGAGCCCTTCCCCTCTGACCTGAGCATGTTGTTGTCTGTCTTGTGGATCATTTGGTGCTGATTTGGGGGACGTGGAGTAGACTGAAAAGCCATAGGTGAGAAGGAGACAGTGGCTTTCCTACAACGAGACTCACTGACCACTTCTGCTTTGGGTTTCCCTCCCACAAGCATCCAAAATCATAGTTGGCAACAATTAATCTCTTACTAGCATTTTCAAATTCAAGAAGGCACAAATTCTATTCTAATGAAATGTAGGTAAACCAAGCAGGGAGTATGACCTCAGTCACAATGCAAGGGCATGTCTTTTTTGGCTCTAATACTTAAATACTGCTTCCTAATGGAGGAAATTCAAGTAGCTTCTCAGAAATCAATCAACACTTCTGAGGTGGAACTGGAAAGGCAACCTGTCTCCTGACTCCTGGCCATGAATTCCTTGTAACAACGTGGCATCAGCAGAACCTGAAGTTGCAGAACAACATCTATTTTAGCAAGGCTTATAAGTTGTGCTCCTGTCAATGCTGATGAGTCCTGCACTTGTTATTTCAAACATAAACCATATAAAACCGCTGCTGGTGGTCATAGGATTTAGTAAGAAAAGTGAAGAACACAGCTATAAGGTTGAAAAGCAGTAAGTATGTTAGAGTGGAAAAGGCTGCTGTCATAGGTAATAAATGTTCCTGGTTAAAGAGGTGAATGCAACAGGTAACGCTGAATTCATAAGGAAGCAATACTTAAATGTCAGCGTGTTAATAATCATGCTGAATTATGACACACGACAATTGATGTAATAAGTTTTAAATAAGATAAGAAGAAAAAAATCCTTTGGAGTGCAGCTATTATTTCAAGTACTTCTAAAGTCATCATATGATGATCCGTCAAAGAAAGATCAGTAAAAAGGAGTATGGTAAAAGTTATACTTGAAATATGTCCTTCTAGATTATTCAGTGTAGTGATTCACACTATATGCCGTATTACGCTGTGCTTGACACGTGGCGAGGGAAACTTGTGGCTAATATACCAAATGGACCCCATCTTGAGAGAGAAATGATCTTAACATATGAAAATAGCGTTTGTGTGTAGGTCGGTAGCCTCAACGAGCAAACTTACCATTGCCTTATGGGACAGATCTTGTAGCTGTCTAAACTGATATTACTCACCTGAACCGCGGGTAGTACTGACTCATACCTGCCCAGCATTCGCTTCTAACTCTTGCTAAAAATTCTCTTTTGAGATAGTGTATTAACGTGACCCACAGTAAAACTGCCTATTGGATCCCATTTGCCTGTTAAAATGTCTGTTTATTGAACTGCTGTAGCAATGGCCAGTTCTGGGGGGAGTGGGAGGGTAGGGTGTTTGTGTGTATGTATATATACATATATATATACACATTAAGAAACAGGGTGGCACAGACTCTATGCTGTGAAAAAGTATAGAAGCAGTTAAAGATGACATTTTTAGTGGTGTATTGCTGTAATCCTGTAATTAAAGCAGTGCGGGAATTGTTTCAGGCTGTTTGTGTGCTACTTCATACACCAATGAACTGTAAAAATGTGGAATGATAGGGAAGAGGCCCTTTAGTCTGCTTACGTGCAGTTTAGCGTGTGTTCTGCATGCTCAAAAAGCAGGGATTTGAGTTGCTGAGTCACTCATCTTCTTTTATCTTTGTGGGCATACAAGAAAAAGTCAAGACTATTTTTCTTTCATGTCTTTGCAGACATTTGTGAGCGAAGAGGAAAGTGGCTGTTCGGTTGCCACCTCAAATTAACAGGAATTGATAGGCACACACTGCAGATGACTCTGAAAACCTCTCAGATGACATTTGTGCACACGAGGGATTCTAAACTTTATAGGTAGACACCAACCTTGTGTTAGTAACATCTTTCTTTAATGGAAAAAATACGTAAATGCTCTTTTTTCTAAATCCTAGTTGTTAGTTTCTAGCATGAGCAGGGCTACTCTGGGGAAAACTGAGTAACTATATCCTCAGAAGGACTGAGCTGATTTGGATATAAGCCTAGGCTCAACACAGAATCACAGAATCACACAGAATCACAGAACATTAGGGATTGGAAGGGACCTCAAAAGATCAACCAGTCCAATCCCCCTGCCGGAATTTAAGGAACTTAAGGAATGCAAAAAAATGCCGATAACTGGTTGCCTGGCAAAGATACTATTAAAAGTGCCTGGCTTTATCATATTATCTGGTCTCAGGGCCGTGTGGTACATTTCCTGGCTAAGGTCATGCAAATCTTTAATGTGCTTCTGGTACATTTTGGTGATATCTGTGCCTTAGCTATCTAGAAACACTTTTCATTTTTAAGCCTCCCAATGGAAAACATAAGAAAAAAATCTTTCTTAGATTAAGTTTCTTAGGTTTGCAAAAAACCTCAGAGAGATCCAGACCAAGAAGATCATGATCTTTATAGCCCATAATGATTAGGAACAGGAAACCTAATGGTTCTTTAGCATTTGGCCCTACTTGACTGACAGATCTGTGTCTGAATTTCAGCAGGGATTTTTATGTGGTTTCAGGAAGAGGCTATTCTGTGCAGTGCTAGATCTTTTGGGGGTACAAACCTGATTTGGACCAAGGATGATCAAATGGGACCACACAATAAGGCTTACTTCAGCTTTGCTTAGGTAGTCTGCAGAGTTACTAAGGGCATGTGGTCCAAGGTAAAGCACGCAAAGCCGTTCCAAATATTGAAAAGTGGAATAAGGTTGCATGGGCTTGGCACTCTGCATCAACTGCCCTAATTTTGCTAATCAGAAAGCTAGATCCAAGATCTGGATTTGCTCCTGTCAAGTTGCAATGTCCTTCTGCTGTGTTGGGTCCAGAAAAACAGAGCAAACCTACTGGGTAACAGCTCCATGGCTTCTGGGGGTCTGTTTTTGCTGGTATCTAAGTAACAGGTGGTACCTCTGTGGATGTGACTTCTACAGGTCTCTGTCTTTACACATTGCAGTGCACAGAGAGCATCTGTGGCTGCCAGAGGCACTGAGGTGGGAGAGGGAAGGCCTTGCCATTGACTCTGTCACTCCCAAAGTCTGATGCCTGGCATTTCGTTACTATTGCATCCCAGTAGAGCTTGGTGAAGCTCATACAACGGTATCATCAAGCACTGCTTTTCAAAGTAGGATTCGGTAACTGTGGTACACTTTTTCTTTTTTCAATCTAGCTGATAATAAGATCCAAGTAAGAATCCCAGTCATCCCTTGTGGTGGAGAAAACAGTCCCCACAGGCCTGCTGAAACAGGGGGAAGAGCTGTTTCATGGGAGAAAAGCCCAACAACATCCCCGTCCTTTGTGATAGCTTGGAGAGCTTCCTTGTCAGTTTAAATCTTTCTCTGCTGGTGAGGATCAGTTACATTCCTGATGGACAATCCCCAGGATATTCCAGAACTTTGTAATTTAGACTTTGGGACCAGGGGCCATGTTTGTTCTGTCTGTCCTCATCTACCGTGGAGGAATCTTGTTTGGTAGCCAGTTCTTATAACCTCGTAAATGGTTGTACTCTTGGAGAATCTGTTGAATTAACTTCTTTGGAAAAAAAATTGCAGGAAGACTTCATGAAGTTCTGTTAAAGTAACAGAGCCTTAACATCTTGTGGTGTTGAAAAGGGATAGACAGCAGACCACTGTCAGCAGCTTTGCTGAATCAGGGCTACAGCCTTGACCCAACTTTTTTTGCTATCCAGTAGCGTATGCTACACTGACTTGCAGGGTTAAAACAAGTGGTGATAGGGGTGAGGAGAAACAGCACATCCATCAGATGTTAGCTTAGTTAATCAGCTATTTTCCTAAACTACTTTTATTCATTAAAAGCAAATTATATTCCACTAATAAAATCTGATCCTCGCTTACATAAATTTATTCTGACACAACCTTTAATAAATTGGAAGGAGAAAGTGCCAAAAAACCTCAGTTGTGCACATCTCTGGTATGCGATACTGATACACTTTGACACCTGCACATTTTAGTTTGCATCAAAGGTCACTTTAAACTGGGAGGGAAAAGTTTAGCATAAAGTCAGCAAATTTACTTTAGGTTTTTTTTACAACAGAAGTACTATTGAATTTAAGAAATATCTTTAAAATAAAACAAACAAGCAGACAAAAAATCCTCAGAAGTTATATCATGTGCTTCAGGCTTGTATGCCTGAAAAAGTAGCAGGAAAAAGCTGTATCCCATCTGGCCCCAAAATTGTTACCCTGGTTATGTCTTCGGTTGACAACTGGTGATCAAAATACCCTGTGACAGCCAGAGTTGGGTGAAGTATCTCTGTGCCTTGTGCTGTCACATTTGGTACCTGTCTAAAGTCTAGGAATGCAAAGCAATGTGTAACCAAAAGGGCTTTGGGCCCACCAGAAGGGAAACAAATTGTTTTTTCATGAAGTATTATGTTTATGATACTAAGGAAACAGTTGGGTTCATACGACTCTAGCTTGGTTTTACTCTGTCTCCTACAAGGCAGTGTGAAATGTTGACTCTGTATTTGGCATCATGGCAGTGGCACTCCCGGTTTGTTTATCAGCCAGACTGAAACTTGATTTAAGAAGAGAATTGGAAGCTTTTATGCAAACCCACAGAAATCTCCTCCCCTTAAAATCCCACTTGGTGAATGGCCAATTGAGAAGTGCCCAGTAGAAGAGAGATGTACTAAAGTTTCTGTAAGGTGTGTCCTGTAGCTTAGGAGAAGTCTCTCAATGGAGGGAGGGTCTGAAACTGGATTAAAAATAAACGAAACCAGAAAACGAGAGTTTTATATTACTGAAACATTCAGGTTTAGAAAATTTAAAAAAAAAAACTCAATTTAAACTAATTACATTGTATAGTTGATTTATTAACCATCATGTGAACAGGGATCCTGGTTCTACAAACATCTATAGCTTCTTATTAGTTATAAATACATGCTGATGTTGGAAGACAAGACAGTATTTTATGTCTGAAAAATGGCCTCTTTGAAAAAGATAGCGATTATGAAAAGAAAATTCAAAAAATGTTTAGGATATTCTGTAAACAGTTGATCTTTATTGACAAGGCTTTGGGAGATAATACTGAATAATGTGTTAGGGCAGATTAACCTCTCTCACTGAGTGAAGAGAATTTGAAAAATTATTTTGGAAAGTTGAGACAACAATATGAGTCTGCATAGATGTGAAATTATATCTAATGATAATTCTTTTACAAAAAAGAATAAAGACTCTATTCTACTCAATTCATAATTTTAGCAGGATTACACCCTTTAACAGATCAAGAAAAAGGCCTGATCCTTATGAGAGTTTCTAGAAGTCTTGGCATCACATAGCTCAAGCAGAGGAGCGCTCTGTGGTAAACATATGGCCAAATTGTAGTCCCATTATCCTTAATTTTGCTTTAGACATGGGAAGTTGTGTACAGTTCTATTTACATGGTCACTTTAAGCCCTGAAACTTGTTTTAGTTTTTCCTGTCATCCCTAACAGTTAATCGGAAACGTTACATATCATTGAGAAACATGATTTTCCTTAAACAAAAGAAATACGTTCAGGAAAGAAACTAGGTTTAATTTTCCTCGCTGGTTACCCAAGAAGATACTAAGAGCAAATTTATCCTGTCAGCTCCCTGTGTGCTTATCTCTGAGAAGACATGAGTGAAATGTCTTGTGGGATGAACTGTTTTACTGTTGCACCTCAGATTTTGTCTTTAATCATAAAGTATTTAACTCCAGGTTTTGTAGTCTCTGTTACATTTTAAAGCAGGGGCTTGTGACAAAAAGGAGAGTGACTGGGTTCAAAGGCAGAACTACAGACAGTTTTCCATTTCCAGCAGCTGGAGTCTGCAAACACAGGTTTCTTTTTTGGAACACAAGGTGCTTTGAGCTTCTCCTCCAGCACTGCCGTCTCATCCGACTCCTGTGTCCTGGAGCCTCCTCAGTGCTGCAGGGAGAGCCATGAACTTCCAGGCCTCCCTCGCAGGCTTTGGAGAGCTCTGCTGCTTTCTGTGCCGTGAGACTTCGCTTGTCCCAAAGTAACAGGGTTAGGCAGTAGCTGTTGGCATGGTGTTGGCTTTCACTGTGGCCAGTCCTGTGACAGAACTTTGGTTTAATGGGATGGAAATGATGGTGGAAATGTTTTGTGTTTGGGTGAGAGTGCTGTGCTCTGAGGCTGTCACAGCTCTCTGCACCCATTATGGCACAGTGCTGCAACATGGGCACCTTGGTGGAGGCAAGCACCAACGCCTCCTTGACTACCTGAAATCTATTTCAATCGCACATAAAACCCAGCAACCTCTTGTTCTGGGTGTGTTTTCACCTTTGATAGATCACAGTTCATAGTGCTATGAACTCTGCCTTGGTTCGTGTGATCCAGCTCCATGGAGAGGCCAACTAATGCCTTTTCAAACTAATTGTCCTTTGTGGAAGGACTGACACTCTGAATTTAAAATGCTGCTTCTCTCCAATAGAGCCTGATAGAAGAAGACTGCTTCACTTTTCCATGCCCCACGACCTGATGGAGTCAGCAACTCCCTATGCTTACTGATGGGACGCTTTCCAAGATGGACTTTTGTTCTGCTTCTGACATTCACCCGTTTCTTCAGCAAACCATTAGGTTGTTGACCTTGGCCATCCCTCCAGTCTCATCTGGTTTTAATGGGCTGTTAGGCTGAGGTTTGAAGTCTGTAAGGAGAGTGAATTATCTTCTTTTACCCAGTATTTTAGACAGTTTTTCTTGCCGATGTGGTCTCAATTGTGCCTGCTATTAGTTTCTCAGGTTGCACTCCTCCTGTCTTATTTCTATCCAGTAAATAAATTTAAAAAAAAAAATGAAGTGGTGTCAGGAGAGTGGGACTGTTGATGGTAACTTCCATGGACTTAGGAGTTCAACCCCTTAGTATTCGATTTTCTGTTTTTATGAAAAGTTGCTACCACTGTTTTAGGAATAGGAGGCTAATGTAAAAGCCAAATGCAAAAATAGTAATGCTTCAGAGCTTTCGTGTATGTGGCTTAACCTGAGCCACAATGCACACTGGGGTTTTTCAGTATCTAAAGAAAAAAATTGTAATTCATTTCTCACAAGAGGCTAAACAGTGTTTTTGTAAGTATGACCTGGGGATCATGCTGTATAGCTGAGCATTTCTGTGCATGGAGATATTTAGAGATGTTTTGAAAGTCTCTCCATGACGGAAGAACTTTACCCTGAGGATTGGCTGATGGACAGAATTTGTGGTCTATCACCACAGATCCAGCAATAATTGTAAATAACCTTGTTGTTCAGTTGCATTACACAAACCTGAGAAATGTGATAGTTCTGACACTCTCTAAGTCACTTCAAACATGTATCAGGGATGCAGGCTGTTTGATTCCCTCTTACTACACAGTAGCAGCATCTGTGCTTGCAGTGTGGCCGATCTTACTGACATGACAGACATAGCAAAGGAACTTTTCCTCTTTAGGCTGTTATGAAATAAGTAACGGCAATATGACCCTATGACCCACCGGAATTGCCAGCCTCTTACTCATTGGGTATGACCTTGTACTGCAAAAAATGAATCCTTCTGGACACCTTCTAACACAAAAATAAATTATCTCAAAGACAGCAAAACTGGTTCCATTTTCCCTGGCTTCACACACAGCCCAGAAAATGGATGAGGAATTACTAACCTTTCAACATTATTAATCTGCAATTATAAAATACAACCAAGGTACCTTACAGCTGCTTTGAGCTGAACAAAAACCAGAGATTATATGTGATAAACCTACTTCCAGACTGCTGCAGAAGGACAAAACTGCAATAAAGGCATTGTTTTACAGTCTCACTTAGTACACTACATACCTCGAGTCCTTGCTCTTAATTTTCCAGCTTAATTTTCTGGAAAGCTGAAGCTTTAAATCAAACTGGTGGCAGACCCCACTTTTGAGGAGTTTATATAATTTGTGAGCTATGTGTTTTATATACAATTTATACATTGATATACATGTTTCATTTCACATTTAGCTGGCTTAGGATGCTTACTTGGCCTGTGACTGCATCTTAACTGGTTCTGTGCTTCAGATAAACTGGATTTGGACCCTCTTTCTTTGGCACTTTCAGAGATAAATGTATCTGCCGAGTTTCTGCAGTGGCTTAATCCTTCATGATCAGGAAAAGTCTGCTTTATTTCAGCCTTTTCCCCATTTGCTGTTTGAGTCCAGAGCATGGCAATTGAAACTCAACTCTTGCTGCATTCTGGGAGGAAATGGGATGTAAAAGGGAACCATGAAAATGAAAATTCTTCTGGTAAAAGGAAGGATGTGAATTTACTACTTAAAGTATGCAATAATCCTAAGAATGTCTTGGAGAAATCTTATCAAGATGTTAAGGGGGGGAAAAGTTGCTCAGAAAGCCAATAATCTGCATTAATACACAATAACAGCAAAGCTCTACCATTGCTCTGTGGTAACTGCTCCATTAATGTTATTGCTGTAGCAAATGTGCTGCTGAAGCCATGACTACTGCTTGGTTTTGAAGACTTACTTGCAAGATTTGTAAGTAATAACTAAGTAATAGAGTGCAACTGTCTCATTGAAGCATAACCTTATAAAAACTCAACTGCTCTAAGCTTCGTGTATTCATTGTGTGCTAAAGATAAGTTTGTAAATAATCAAAGTATTATGAGGCTTCTCACAGCTTAATATATAACACAAACAGATACATTTAGGAATGGTAAAGAATAGAGAGTAGAAATGATAACGTCTGGTACTTGTATAGCTCAACCTTTGAAAGCCTCTATGTCATCTGAGGAAAAAAAAATCCCCTGTTGATAGTCTTGCTTACATATTGATAAAGTAACACTGAATACCAGTAGGAAAAGCAGGTGCAAGAAGTAAATCCTCTTCAAGTGAGTAATGATCAAATCCTATGTGTCCACACTATTCTATGCACTACTCTGATTCCCACCAATTTCAAAGGAAGCATTCTCTGAGCAGAGGCAGCTTTGACACACTGCTATTGCACCTATGAACCCTTTTGAGATAAAGGTTGGCAAAGTGTGTGAAGTGTTCCCATAGGAGTGACCCCATGGCCGCAGATGGGCAGGAGAATGACCTAGCTATGGGAAGTGGAAAAGGCTATCCTTGAAAGAGCCAATCCTTACAAAGGCATTAGTTGCATAAAAAGCACTTATTTACATCAGACTCTTCTTCATGAACCACTTAACAATGACCTACAATTTAAGAATACTAAAGAAGCTTTATTTTTCAAATAGCTTTTGTGGGTTCAGGAAAATACCTGATAGACGGTTGCAGTCCAGTCCACTGGTGCTGTAGCTTGTGTGGACCCTTCTCCTTTGGCCCAGCCAAAAGCCAGAACATCCCTCAGTGCTGGTGAAAATTCTCTTGATCTTCTCTTAGAGGCTTCTCGTGTTGTTCAAGTGTCATTGATTAAAGCATCCCTCAGGGGTCCCAGAGCCTTCCATATTTGTCTCTTAGAAGGGTTAATCTACCTTTGATGGGTGGAAGGAAGTACATATTAAAGAAACATGTTCTTTCTAGCTTGCTGTAATCACCCGTTAACTTAAACCTCTCTTTTCCTGGATGCTGCTACAAGTATGAGAAGGTAGAAAACATTATTCAACTTTCAATACTTTAAATGACTGGAGAATTTAATCATTTTAAGAAAGCTGAAGACAGCTTCCCTCTTGAGTAGATGCCTCACGAAACCTCCCTTTCCATCCAGAGCCTTTCCCTCTAAGCTATTTGTTAGCAGGAACCTCATACATCCTTCCATTTGAAACACAATACTCCTTTTCAGTTGGTTAAACCTGGATTTTCAACAGCTGCTGAGGGAAATACAACTTAATTTAATCTAATGCTTAACGATGGACACAATACTAAAATGAACAGCATCTCTTCCACAGGACTTTTTTGATCCTGTCCTTGCTGCTATCAGTTCAAGTCCTCCACCTATTAATAATGAAGTGAAAAGCAGCAGGGATGGCAGGAGTCAAGGTGGTGTTTAATAAGTCATCTGGCTGCAGAGCTGAAATTTGGGCTCCAGTGTCCTCTGTGAGTTTGTGAAGCACAGAAGGTCTCTAATTTGGAGTGAATAGAGCCCTAAGCCTTTACATGTTAAACACATTAAATGTTTCCAGTTAATTTCATCTGACATCAATCAAAGCTCCACTAAAATTACTCCTGGGGAAGGTGGTCGGGAGAGAGGGGAACAGCAATACTTCTTAGTTGGCTTTTAGTCCTTTGTGTGAAGAAAAATCACTGAGCACATTTGGAAAGTAGGAAAGACCTGTGTCAAGAGCAGTTCTTTCTGAAGGCTGTGTTACCTGCTCTGCTTTCATTGGGAAAGAGGACAACACAGAAGAATGGAGGGTTTTGACTGTACCGTAACAAAAGAGGTTTTTTTAAAACTCACTTGTGGACTTTTATCCTGGGCAAGTTCAAATAAAAATACCTTGAACTGACTAACATCCTTTGGTCTGAAGAAGCTGGCTACAATTCCTTGTTCACAGACTAAAAGATAGCAAGTTATCTCATCTGGAAAACAACTGAAGCAAAGCGCTCTGAGTTGCCAAGAGCAGCCCAGTTGTTAGCTGACCAGTACTTGCAGAAAGTAGTAGCTCCTGTTTGGTGGATTACCCACTCTCAAATGAGAGCGAGAGATGAAGGAAGGAGAAGAAAGGATATTTCAGTGTTTATGAAGAGGAGGAAAACGGTAAATTACTTTTTGATAGTCTGTTCTGCAGAGCAAATGGAACAGCGATGCATTTAGATGATAGGAGAATGTGTTTGAACTATAACATACAAAGGGATGCAAGGTTTATCAAAGGTCCTTAATATGAAACTATGAAGGAGTGATGGAGGTCAGCTGCTTTTTGTGAAACTGGGGGAGCTTTAATGATTACACCAGCTTTCCCATCTAATCATCTATACCATACAGAGAATTAATCCATACTTTCCACTAGCCTGTGGAGAGATAAGTCTCCACTCTCATCACAACTTTGAATATTTTAATGAATTTCCCGATTTTGTTATCCTATTGGCTCAAAGGTTTCTTGCCATGAGAAAATCTCCAGTGGCTTCTAGCCCATCAGCTGAGTTAGCCTGGGTTCACCCCATGGTTCCCCATCACAGATGCAGTCAAACTCTCTCTGTCCATTGAGCGAAGGGGGTTGTACAAGGTAGCTGGGATATGGTGCCTGGAGCAGATAGTACATGCTACAAGAAGAGGCACCAAAGGGAGAGAAGGAGGGGGCTGCTGCTTGCCTCATTTGGTGGCTCTTGTTCTTTTCCACTGCCTTCCCAGTCACATTACTCCTTTACACTCCTCTCTGCAGGTGCCAGTTCCCACTTGACTGTGCCTATATTTGATCTGTTTACTGCATTCACTGGGGCTGACAGCCATCGTGTCTTGTTGGTGCCTCATAGATCATTTTTAAGTGTTAAATGAGGAATATAATTCTATTATGATTATTCCTGCCTTCCCTCATTTTTTCCCCCCTCAAATTAAAATTGCTTAACAACTTTAATCAAACTCAACCAAGCTCTCGACTAAACTAGGAAATATTGAGAACATCTCATTGCATTTCGATTTAGTATATTTTAATGGGAAGCAGGAGGTACAGATGCTATTGAGAAGCACGAATAAGCCCTGAGAGACTTGGCAGAATACTAACACAAAAAGGAAAGAGTTGAATGCACAATTCTATAATCCATGTGTTGCCAGAAGCAATGGCCATGTGCCACAAGCCCTCATGTGCAGCCAAACTCTATCAGCTGCGCTAACTGCTAGAACTAATCCTATTTACTGTCATCACTGACCCTAAAAAAATAAAAAAATAAAAAAATAAAACAAATAAGAAACTGGCAAGGTCTTAGCTTCAAATCACCTTTAAGTCTTGTCCTGTGTCTTCCCTTGCCAATGTGAGTACGTAGCTGACTATTGAGTTCTTTTCTAGATGTACTGAAGAATTTATCTCAGAGGGAAGTATTGCCCAGCAATTCTAGAGGAAACATCAGCTTGTTTGTCGGTGCTGAGAGAAGGAGCCTCTGTAGCAATATGTAACAACTAAGCAGAAACAACTAAAAAGTGCTCAGGAGCTATGAAGACTAAGCAAAACTAACCGCTTTTCAATAGAACTGCTGATACTTGCGTTCACTCTGAACAGGAAACCAATGTCACCTGAGTCAGCTCATAAATATTTCAAAAGCAGGAAACCCTCTGGCTGTTAA
Organism: Mesitornis unicolor; assembly: GCF_000695765.1. Classification (NCBI taxonomy): domain Eukaryota; kingdom Metazoa; phylum Chordata; class Aves; order Mesitornithiformes; family Mesitornithidae; genus Mesitornis; species Mesitornis unicolor. Next base: position 22,035 of record NW_010196820.1, read on the forward strand.
ACTGGGGATATAATGCTACACATTTGTTTAAAAAAAGAAATCAAATGCAGATTGCTCAGTTCTGAACCACAGTGTATCTAGTATTTGCTAGGGAAATGAGAAAGTCTTGAGCAGCTTTTAATGGCCCTAGAGGTGACTACTTTTTTTATTTCACGAGTTCTTAGGGAGGGGAGAATACTTAGCTTTGCATTGTTCAGCTGGTAGTTCAAAGTTTATGTGCTGGTTTAGGGTGCCTGCAAAAAGGTTTCATGTTGTTTTAGTGTGAACGGAGACCTGGTGAAAATGTGAAACTATGGGGATTGCTGCTCACAGGCAGGAACGAGCAGTACCAGGAATCTGCACGTGGGATCTGCTGGTGAAGGGAGCACCGTGCTGTGTTGATGTAGGTGCTGTGTTGATGTAGGTGCTGTAGACAGAGTCTAACACTAGACTCGAAACCTAAAGGGCCGGAGGATGGGTAAAACCCGTTCACTGTGGCTGACACAGGTGAGCTTTACTGAGGCCATCTGCAGGGACTGTGGTTGAACTCCCCTGTGGCGGGTCTGTGCCTCCCCCCACTGCTCTCCTGCAAGTGAGTTTGAGCCAGTCTGTAAGTGCGCAGGTGAATGCAAGGCACATGCTGCCATTTACAAGAGAAAAGAAGTCTTTAAGTTGTGGGCAGGTACCTCAGATCAGTTGATACCTTAAACTGCTATAAACTAAATCTTGTCTTAACAGCACTCTCCAACTAAACGCATCTCTTTTTTGTTTGAGCCATTACCTTCAGTGCACATCGACAGCAAGGGAAGCTCCGCTGGCAAGAAGAGGAGAACATACACTTGTTCTAATAAAAGACTGAAGATTGTCAGATACTTTGTTCGCATTTCCCCCTGTGTTTGGAGTGTACGTTTGCAGAGCAGACTGACCATCCTGATGGCACATTCATATCCTGTGAGCGTTCAGTCTTCCCTCCCCCCCAGTACGTGTCTTAATAAATGAAAGTATTCTCATTGCTCTGATTCAAAAGATGTTTGCTTTGTAAGAAAGCCATAGTCCTTATGTTCTGTTTATTATTTACTTATTTACTGTTCTGGCTCATCTCATTTAAATTGCATTCCAGCTCAGCTTGTTCAAAGAGGAAATGAATTCTAACAACTGGCTTCTCTTCTTCATTATTGTCACAGGTGTAAATCTAAAATTTATGTTTTGAATGTTAGCAAAACTATGGGACTCAGAAACTACCTCTTGCTATTATCCACTTAATAGAAAGTAAGTATTCTAAGTGAAAATGGAATAATTACCTTTTTTCCTATTTAGCATTGGCTTTTTTCTTTCTCTGTTCAGAAGTGTGTTAAATAGTCTGCTGTTCGTGCAACCTGTGAGTGGAACTTGTGAGACATTTCATTGCTCACCAGTTTCTCTATTAATAGCGTTCAGCAAATATGCAGGCAGATAGGGTTTCTGACAACTAAATAGGTTATGTGAATGAAAATTAAACAAGAGGTGAAGAGTTGAAGGAAAAATTAGGAATATAGAAGAAAGGAGCAGAAAAAAAAGAGAGATCTTTATAGTCCCTTCCAAACCGAACCATTCTATGACTCTGGGAGGAGGTGAGAGCCTTTGTAAGTATTCAAGAAAATTAGGGGGGAAGATTAGAGGGGAAGAAGGGAAGGTATTTTTAGCACCTTTTCATTTGTTCCCTCAGGTTCCTGTGTCTGACCCTGGCAATTTTGAAGAAGTGCCAGGAACTGTGTACGTTTGCTGTACGACTGTGTGCACAGAAACTGCAAATCAGAGTTAAAGCTGTGTTGATGCCTTTGTTCTGCTACCAACATTTCCTGCATGACATCTAAAGGCATCTAATTACACAAAATAAGAACAGCTTCCACTGAAAATCTTCTGCATTTATTTTAAAGATGTTTCTTAAAGAAACTGGAAACTTAATGAGATAGAAAAATTCTCCATGTATTATTTAAAAGCTACTCCTCTGCCATCGTAACAGTTCACAATACCCATCTGTTCTGCAGTATGCAAGTTTTTCTCTGAATGCAAGTAACACAAGCTGCTCTGGCACATTCTTTAGCCCAATGAAGAAAACAGAAGCTTTCTTCCAGAAATCACCCCTGGTGTAAAAGCAAAACTTCTACATCAAAAAAGAATAATCCTATCAATATGCAAACATTACACTGATGTGAGTTTTTATTAATTTATGCATCTAAAAGATCATCCATGCATAAAAAAGTAACACGTGCTCATTTTTATTTTCCAAGAGATCGCTAGAATGACACAATCGATTACTGTGTTTTCTTAAGTAAAGTATTGATAATTCCATGTTAGTGGTGGGAGTAAACAAGGAAGATCAAGATCTTTAATCTAATATTACATCTTTACATAATTTTAATTGGTGCACTATGAGCTTTAAATTTAGGAAGGAATAATTTATAGCCTGTCTATGCTTTATATGTTGACATTCCTTGAAACTTGTAAAGGGATTATCTGAAGGAACCACTGCTGCGACACAAATAAGGAACATTGTGTTCCTCAGTTTGATAGCTCACTGGCTTTTGCACATTCAGAAAGCATTGCTGTTCCTGATGAGTTTTGACTTAAACTTGTTTCATACAGATTTAAAGCTTTATGCAGACTAGAATAATTTCATTTTAAAATTCATGCAGTACAAAACCATATAACTTAAACAGGAAAGGATCTTGAGGTTATTCAGAGGGTCTCCGTGCTCCTTCATTGCATGTTTAATCTCAGGTAGATTTGGGATACAGCTCTGAAGTGTTTCTACAATGAAGAACAGAATCAGCCTTATAGTATAACATTTATAAATTCACAGTCTGTGCTTCTTACCAAGAAGGAAAGTACAAGCTAAGGTTTGCTCAGAAGAGTAATGCTTACGCAGACTTAATGTTTACAAGCCTTTCTGCTGGACCTAGCTCTTGTATTGGAGACCACATCATATTATCCTTGATATTCTTCAAACTTCAGACCTTCACGTGCCTGGCGAGCACATAAATGCTTGGTGTGGTGGCAAGGGGAAAGAAGGTGGAGACCAGTAACGTCCATGAACCTGTTTATATTTAAATGGACCGTTGTAACAGAGGGATGGGGAATGGGTTTCTTGGCAGACCCTGCAGACCATTATTCTGAGGTGTGAATGCAATTCCCAGCTGTGTGCATTTGAACAGAGAAGCGAGAAGTGTTTATTCAGGAGAGAGCTGTAGACGTCCAGGCACAGAGCGGTTTGCAGGTGCACAGAAAGGTGATTACTTTTGTGATGGCGTTCAGTTTTCATATAGCACAAGGTTTGATAAATACCAAATAAGGTTTGTTTCTAGTTCTTATGCTTTCTATGTCTCCCAGTTAAAATTTTATTCACACTGATCTATGAAGCGTTTTCTAAAGAAAGTGTGAGATGACCAATTCCTGCTTACATTCACATCCCTGATTCTTTCACAGAAAATTCATGAACTTACACAAATTTGTTCAAGGTCAGTGGTTGTGCAGTCAAATTTTAGATTGTGAATGTGCTGTTCTGTGATGCTGTGCTAGAACCCTTTGAGTGCAGGGAAGGGCAAGCCTTTATGAAGTCCAGGACTTGAGCTTTGTATGATAAATATTTATTAATGGAGGGTTTAGAAGTGGACAGCCAGTGTTGTAGTTTGTACCTAGAAGACCGCACTTCCAACCACACTTGCCTCAGGCACAGGTTGTAGAGTGATCAGACTAAATGATTGAAGGGTCCTGAACTCAAGTGGTTAATTTACATCTAGAAACCTTGGTGCCCTGCCTGCTGACTCTTTGTTGCAGTAAAGCTTTAGGCAGGGCAGTCACTCTTGTTTATAAGGAGCTCCTAAAACTACCTCTGCTCTGCTACTGAGCCCTGCTAGATAGAAAGGAGGGCTGGCTGTTTTCTCTCTTGAACTATTTTTGGTTTTATTTTCATGTTTGCAACAGTGGTACCAACCAAGCATTAAACTATAACCAATGAATCTTGGTACATTCTACAAGGGACCATCTTCTCATACACTTTTCAGATTTACAAAGAAATTTATGTCCCTTAGAAGTAGTAGACTTTAAGAACAATTTCCAAGGTACTGAAGTTACAATAAAATGATACGTATCCTGTTCTTTAAAAATGATTATCTTGTATTTCTAGCCAGGCATTTTTCTGAAAATCTCTTCGAAAGATAATTTTTCCTCCCAGTGTATTCTATGGACCCTTCCTTTGATTTAGAAATTGTTTCACATTTAGGCATGGTGGCATCAGATGTGAATGCAAAGACTGTTGAATATGTGTGAATGTGTGATGAATCCTTGAAAGCATCCTGTATTGGTGAATTACAATGGCAGAAAATGTATAGTATCATAGCCCTAGCTTTGATGCAAGAGGTCATAGAGATCTTGCTTTACAGCTTACAGCAAAGACTCTCAGAAGCAAAACGGCTGCGGAACAGGCATCCTCTCAGAGGAAACATATTTGCACATCTATTTGTGAATCAAAATTATTCCTTTCAGGGGGGGTGGATAGGCAAGGTTTTGGCTGTCTGGTACAACTGTGCTAGGAAGCAATGAGAGGGAAGGAGACCTCTCTCCTCCTCCCTTGATGACTATAGTTACCCCACTGCAATGCCAAAAATTCAGCTGATGATTGCAGTGGTGCAGGGTGAACTAATCCTTAATAAGATGGAGGACAAAGGAGGAGTGGGTACCACCCTGGCCTTCACACTGTCTAGTAGCTTGGGGAGCACATATGCTGCAGCTTATCCCCAATGTTATAAATAATTGCCTCCCACAGAAATAATGTTTCATGAGATAATACTTCCTCATGCTCATGTGTCAGTGTCTGTTTTCTGTCACTCAGCATGGGAGCTGCCATAGAAAAGCACTCTGCTGCACGGAGACGCCCTGTGCTACGCAGGCCGGCTGCCTGCTGCTGTGTCTGGCTGCAGGGTTGTGGCATGGGGAAAAGCTGCTGAGCTCACGCAGTTTACACCAGATTAGGATCAAAGTGGTTTAGTGATTTACTAGTGGCACATAATTAGCAGGTTAAGTGAAGTAAATATTCAGTATCAGTAATACAAGATGTAACACTTTGTCTGCTGTTGTGGTTTAATAAGCAACTATGAATTTCTTAACACTCTTCTTTAGTCCTGAACAGCTCTGACTCCTCTTACATGGCACCTGTGCATCCCTCCTCACAGACATGGGACTTACAAGCACCCCCTTTCCTGTGGGTATGGGGTCAAGCATCCTGTGAAAGCTGGAGGGTCTCTCACTTTGTGTGGTGGTCCGCACAAACTGCTCACTCGTGCAGCAGTGAGAAAGTGTTCCACGAGTTGACTTGCTCACACCTGAGATGAGGGTCCATAACATGAACACAATTCATGGATTCAGCATCCTATTTAAACAGTGAATCTTAATTCCTTCAGCACTCAGTTTGTGACACAAATCATCCTTTGCTAATAAGGCACATTTTACTACATCTTCATTTACCAAGGTTAATGTTGGAATGTTCAACTTTGTGCAAGCTGTTAGCGAGACAAATTTTTCATTAGTTTTAGTCAACCATCAAATTATACAGAGTAATTTCATAGTGCAGCAATGATTTAAATTAAGGAGGTAACCTATTCACTGATGCAGACTAAACTGATCTCAAAATTAAAAGGTCAGATCCTCAACTGATAGAAATGAGTTCTTCAGAAGCCAACGTAGCTGAAGTCAACAGAGCTCACCAGTCTGTGCCAGACAAGCCCATGGCACAAGGCCACTTCCTTGGCTGGGTCACAAGGCTCAGTTGGTGGTTTGGATTCAGTGAGTCCTGGCAGGGACAAGCTGGAATGAAAGCAGACATCCCGGAGGGGTCAGGGGAAGGCTACAGGCCACAGCTTAGTGAACACGCTTGAGCGTAACAGTACTGTACTGATTTGAGCTGGCAGACAGTCCGTGCCCCCTTTTAGAGGTTCAGGGTGTTTTTCTGAACAGGGATTGTTTCAGTCTTTACCCTACTGTAAATTAGCAGAGAAGCTGTTGAGCGTTTTAGTGGGTCAGACCTCATCACTGTTACCCTGTTGGGATGGCAGCTTGGGCCACAAACAGCTGTATTAAAAGCAGTGAAGATACTCAGGGATTTAAGCAATAAGGGTCAACCTTGTCAACCTTGACATCCCCCAAGCCTGTGGGTTGGGTAACACTTGCCTCAAGTATCAGACTCTATAGGTAGTCATGAGCTGTAACTCATTACGTCAGAAGGGTAGATCTTGATTCCCAACACCCATCTTTTGAGCCGTGTTTAGATGGATGTTAATGAGGCATTCAAATATAGACTCCATCTTTTGAGGAGTTTGTACAGCAGAGGAGTAGTCCCTCCATCACGGCTTTTTGCTTGGTTTCTGTGAAACTGCAAAAACCCGAACCCTGTTGCCTTGATTGCCCTGTGTGGCAGTGGGCCAACCTTTCCCCTTTGCAGGGATCGGCTCCAGCTCTGTTCAGCTGTTTCTGGTTTCGGCATTGCAAGTGACCCCGGCAGCTCTTGGTGGCTCTGAGCCTGGGGAAAGTCAATTTTTCTATTGATTTGGAGGGGATTTGGACCAGGCCTACATCCTGCCACTGAAAATTGATAGAATAAGCTGTTAGTTCTCCTTTGCTATTCTATTGTCTTGGCAGGAATGTTGTCTCTATCAAAGAAAGAAGCAAGAGTCAGAGTTTCAACCTGGCTCTCCCACTGCTTTCTTCTGGCAGAGTGGCCCCATTAAATGCACTGTGAGGAGAAAGTCTGTGAACTTTTCTCAAATTACTGCTGACGGATTAATGTTCCTGTATTCCTGTAATTACACTAGAATGCCTTGGAAACACAAATATTAATTAAGAGTATTGAGCCAATTTAGAACAGTGTTCAATAGTGTTGAACAGAAATCCTGCAAACATTAGACGAAATATAATCATTTGGGAAAATAGTCAGCATCAGTCACAGCAGATAAAGTAATTGTTAAAGGTAAAGTGATTTTTAGCTCAGAACTTACACCATGGCTGTGAAAACCATGCTAGTATAGATCATGTAATACAGCAAGAATAGTTTTTCTAAATTTTATTTTATGTCATATTTTGAGTAGTGTCAGAAATGTGTGCTATATTTTAAGTTATGTTTTCAAAGATTTATGACCCTGCTTATTTGAGTTATTCCATGGATGTGCTGGGGTTGAGAAGACTACCAGTCAGTTAAGAAGTTCATAAATGCAGTCCATAAAAGATCAAGTGCTTACACTTGTAAAATAACGGTGACTGGTGTCTTTTCTAAATACCTGGGATATTTTGTTCTGTTTTTATATATTGTCCAATAACTATTCGATTTGTGCTGGAAAGGACCAAGAAATAAAGAGAGTGGGTAAAATATTTTAATTGTAGACAGACAGTTCTCATATTTAGCCCTTCTTGGCTTTCCCCATGTTCACACACTGCCTGTTGTCCTGCTGCATATCACCCTGAAGGCCCCTTCAGTCTCTCCTTACAGGTTAAAGTCACAAGAAAACCAACATGAATTTTTTACCTTGGTGTCATAGATTCATAGAATGGTTTGGGTCGGAAGGGACCTTAAAGAACATCCAGTTCAACCCCTTCTGCCACCTCCCACCAGACCAGGTTGGTCAAAGCCTCGTCCGACCTGGCCTTGAACACTACCAGGGAGGGGGCATCCGCAGCTTCCCTGGGCAACCTGTGCCAGCGACAGTGATGTAGATATGAGAGCACGCCTGCAGCTGGAGGTATTGCTATGGCTGAGCCATGGCTGCTTCAGAAAAGTACTCAAGCATCTGTTTGGCCTAATAGGTCTTATCTAAATGAGATTAATTAGCAGTCCTTTCCTAGTCTTTTGATTACATATTACATATTAATTAAAAGAATGAGATAATTAACCTTATTACAATGTCAAGATTTTTTTTAAAGTTTGCATGTGAAACATTTTTGACATTCATTTGCATGCCCTGAACATCCTCTGAAGTTTTAAAGTTTGTATTCTGCATTCAGAGCCATGTATTTTCATGCTGTATCTTCCCTCATTTGCAACAAACCCACAAGTTTAAGAGGAGAAAATCTAGTATAAATACTAAAAATATTCCAGCATGGCTGAAACAAATGAAGTCACAGCTTGCCTTGAAAATTATCAGCAAGAGAAATAACCAAAGAAATGTGTATTCTCTTATCTGAACTAAAGCTTTGATTAAGGCAACAAAATAAGCAGACCATAACAAACTGTCCTGTGTATATATTAAAAGCATAATCATACTTCAAGTCAGAATATCTATGTATGAATTCACATCAGATAAGTAATTAACCTTATGCCTCAAAATATTTCAAATCTCCCTGTCCTTGAGAGTTTACTGATGGCATATAAACTATTTACCTCTTTTTTAAAATAATTTATCCTGTCCTTCCATTATGCCAAATGAATTTATAATCTTGGATAATGAAGCATTCCTGAGTGAAAGTTAATAGAGCTGTGCCCCCTACTGAGTACAAGTCTGTGAAAATACTTCTTTTTTTTCACCACCAAACTTTATAAATTCTTTAAATGTACTTATCTTAGCAATTCTAGGATCAGAGAGCTTGGTTTTGCACAGCTTTTGCTGATATAAAACAAGGTAATTGCATTTATCTCAAAAGAGCCACCAGTGTTAAGTCAAAGGGTTGAGCCCAGAATATTTAACTCTACCAGAGACGTGTGGATCTTGACTTTATCCAGACGCATGTTCCGTCCCAATATTACCCTTCATTTCATGACATTTAATTAAGAAAGGTCATTTTTCTCTTTTTCTCAGTACTTGTAAATATTAAACTGTGTTTCCCTTATGTATAGCTCCTTCTGTGCAAAGAGATTAACATCAGGCCAGTTAAGGTCCCTTTAGCTAACTAAACTTCTGTGCTGAAGAAAAAGGATCAGAGCAAGCTCCCTAGAATTAAATTGTCCCATGCAAGTTTGACTTTGTGCCTGTGCTTGATGTCTTATGAGTATTTAAAGTGTCTGTCTTTCTAGGACAGCAAATGTACGTGGGCTATAACTTCCCTACATGGTTATAAGCCACAAGACAAACAACCCACTTCTGTGTGTTATTATTTGTAACAGTTCAATAGGGTTATAAGAAAGAAAATACTACTAATCTTATATTAGTTTTTTAAATATAAGGCCTAGAATGGGATGTAGGTACAAGTATTTTCTTTTCTGGTACATGTGCCAGTAGGAATGAATTCTTGATGTGGGCTGGTGATAGAGTTTCTAAGCTGTGAAAGCGGATCTCTCTATTCCTCTGTTTTTCCTGAACAGAAGTTCCCTTCAGCAATTTATTTGCTTATTTGACAGCAAAGCTTGACCTCTATGTTCTTACTGTCCTTGCCTTTAATTCTGTTAGATGTGCACTGTTCTCCTCCTCCTTTTGCCTTTTCCAAGAAATGAAAATGTTTGCTTTTTTTTTCACATTTGACATTTACAGTCTCCTTCCCTTTGGCCTCAAGTTTCCTTCGCTGAAGCACATTCTGTAGGTTGGACAACATGATGCTCCCTGCTGATGGAAGTTTAACCTGCCCGTTTGTTCCTATGGGCATAGCAGGAGACAAATGCTAATATGACATATAGAAAGTTTGTCAGTGGTTTTCACCAACCCTTTCTGGAGCCTTTAAGTTTTCCAACAGTGTGTTTGTATAAAGGCAATCTTTGAGATAACGAAAAAGCGACATTCAGTAATGTTATAATGTAAGGGGAGCAGAAGTTTGGTGGCTGGCTCTGAGAGGCACCTCCTGCAGTGGGAAATGTCACAGTTGTAAACATTGGCCAAGAAGACAGATAAGGAGAAAGTCAGAAATTCTACTTTTTTAAGCCTAAATTTTAAGAAAGATTTCAAGCAATGGGAAGGCCACTCTCCATTCCTATTTTTTCCCACCTAGCATAACAGCATTAAGTTGACTCTACCAACTTAGCACATGCACCAAAGACTGGCTTTTCCCTCTATAGGATCTGCCTTTGGACTCTCCTCCTACAAGACAAAGATTCCAGCACATCCCACATTGCACAGCACCACAGCATTTGACACTCCTGTCCTGTTCCTTTTAATTTCCCTTTTAAAACTAATGAAGAACTTGCAGATTTAGAAGTAAAGACTTCTGAAAGTTCTAGTCTTTAATTTTGCAAATCTTCTTTTCTTTCTCTCCCTTACCTGGAAGCGCCATACAGACTGGTTTGTACTCCATTTCCCTGTTACACTGAAGTGCAGAGAAGGCTACTTGCCTTCTTTTTCACTACTGCTGATAACCTCACATTTTGATCCCTGTCACTTGATAAATAAAGTACAAAATATTACATATAAAACTACTTTTATATATTTTTTTCCCCTTTCAACAGGTAGTTAGATATTGCTACCTTGGAAACTGTTAGTTTTCTCTCTCCCTGTCCTGGAATTCCTGAAACACTACTTTTTTTGCATAATTTGCATAATGAATTGCAACACTTCAGCACCTGGACTCAGTTCACAGCTTCCAGTGGGCAGGCCACATTGATGAAGCTTCCAGAATGTGACCTAGAAACATGATGATAGGCCAAAAAAAAGGAAGCTCCTTAGTAAAGGCCACGTTCGTTTTTCTGGGTAACTTAATGAGATTATTTTCTTTTCCCAACTCCTGAAGTTTTTATCAAATGGCTCGCTTGAGTGGGTGGAAATTGCTGGGTTTTTAATTCTACAGCATGTTGGTAATATGATGGTATTTTAGGAATACAAATTGGCTGATGGGTGAAAGATGAAAAGAAAGAGTCTTTTTCCAAGAAAAAGAGTATCCAGTAGGCTTTACATTTCAGAAATTTTTGTTGCCAAAAATGTTTTGAATGCATCATTAGGTCTTTTCATATGTTTCAAAACCACTTCACTTCATATGAAAGTGCACCTGTGAGATTTTTTTTTCTTCTGGGCAAATCTTAGTCCTGCAACAAAAGGGTCTTGCTGTAAGCTAAAGATACCCTAGGCCATGAGTGTGCTCTGCTGTTTTCCATGGAATTTAAGATTGCAGTCAGCTGTCAGACTTCTGTTTCCTGTTTTACCAGAAGACATAATTCATCCTGTGATCTGACTTAAAAGTGGAATTTCAGCAAGACTGGGTAACTTGGAGTTGAGGATGTAAGCTTTCCCTTTTGAAAAGGTCACTGTGTGCCTAGAACACAATCTTTCATCTCTGTTCCTTTTCCTTTGCAGCTTTGGGAAGTGAAATATTCCACGGAAATTGTGGGAATGTCTAAAGCAAGGAGATGTGTGACTAAGAACCGTGATAAATACATGCTTACTGTTGTCCTTCTGATGAAGGGCTTCCTAATTACCTTTTTTTTCCATTAGCTTCTTTAGAGTTCAGACCAATGGATGCTTCCATTTACTATTTAGATACACCACCACAAAGCCAGGTGCTCAAAGTGCCTTAAAATCAGCAAACCAAACAGACCAACCCTGACTCAGAGGTTATGTTACTTTACTCTGGAGAAAACAGCTGTGTTCATTATCTATTGCTATGCTGCTGAAATATTTTATTTTCCTATACTAAATGGTGAGAGACAATGAACCCAAGGATGGCCAACTGCTTGAGCTCTGTCTTGCAGAGCTGGCCTCAGGTACAGCCCCAAAATGTAGGAGAAATGTAGAAGTTTCTCTAGTAGGAGAAAGCTCAAGGCATTTACTGTTATCCAGTTCATTGTTTTGACCTTAGTAAAAAACACCAATAATTATGACTTGTCATTCTTCTGTGAACAAAGTGGCCAGCCTGGTGATACGCAATAAAAATAACTGAAGAAGTCAAGGAGAGTGTTTCAAAGTAATTTATATAAAGGCAAGAGATCAAGAGACACAATCTTTCTAGCCACTTCAATAAATACAGGGTGGTGATTAGCAAAAAGTGAGTAATTGTAGTTTTCTGCTCAACTCTGTATAATTTGCTTAAGTATCTATGTCAATCAAAGTTATATTTAGATTGACACCATAGGGATATGCAAAACCTATTTATTTCTGAATAAATATTTAAAGAGAATTATATAAGCAGTAGTGTCCAAAGCTCAGGTACTTTCAGTGAAAAGAGGAAGCTTAGTTATTGATAATAGCCTAATATAAAACTGTTCATCTAGTTATCTAGAATAGTCTAAGCATTTATAATTATAGCCCTAGGCTATGAAATAGAACAACTCCACCCTCTGCCAAACATTAAGGTCTGGATTTATTTGCCCTCACAGAGGATCTTCAATGGCATTAGAAATCTCTGCTTGGGACTGTAGGATGCACATGCACTTCTTGAATAATAGGTGGTGAAAAAGGGATTAAAGAAATCTTGGCAAGCATTGTATTACTTATCACTTACTAAATGCGCTGCTAATTGAAGTCTTGAGTTGCTGATAAGAACCAGAGAGTGGTCTCAGGAACCGGCTAAACCCGACCCCCCGGCTTGAGCAAGAACCAGAGAACAACAGAGTCTGCGCACAAACAAGGGTTACTAGCGGTCACGGAAAAAGGTTCTCCAGCATGACCACCAGAAGGTACTGCGCAAGCGCAGTTAGGAGGAGTTTATGGAAATGACTTCCTGGAACTAATCTTAATACGAAGCGGGGATAGGTCATGCATATGTATAGGCGTATTGGGAAATCTTATGTATATGTAACATTTTACCGCATATAACCTCGGTGAGCAGCGGCACTCGGTGCACAAGGTTTTAAGAAAGATCTACCTTGCTGCCCACCGGTGAATAAACATACCTACTTTACAATCTTACGGATTGTGGGGTCTGCTTTGTATCCGCACGTCAGTGGAAGGCATGTAAAATAGGCTAGGGCATCCTAAATAGTGTGCTTTTAAGTACCTGGTGCTAAGAGAGTCCAGTCACTCTTTGATCCACTTTGTGGATCACAGAAACATTGGCCTAGAAGCTGTATACCTGTCTCACTACTGCTCACCTACATACATATGTGTCTGTAAAACCTTAAAACTGCTTAACTTTTTAAAGTGCTTTTGGAATTCTATTTGCCCACTGAAAGCTGAAGTTGCGTATCATTTTTAGTGGCATTTAATTATTCCCAGAAGACTTGTGTTTAAAAACAGTAAAAGAGATGTTTTGATTCTTTTCCCCTTACTGCTACCTTATTAGTAAAGTAAACTTCCTCTTTATGTGCCTGTTCAGAGCCCTGTTCATTATGGACTCCTTGCATTTAGATAATACATTTATTTACAACCCCACTCAAATGATCTGCTCCTTTTTAACATGCTTTTTTTTCTTAAAGAAACTTCAAGATGAACTTGTTATATGAAAAGGTCATGAAAGGCTGTAGAAAGCAAAGAAATCTGGAAGAGATGGCTCCTCTGACTTCTGTTCAGCTCACCACCACCACCAGTTCCCAGGGCACTTCCTGCAGAGCTGCCCCAGTCTGTACTGGTGCATGGGGTTGGTCCATTCCAGGTGTAGGACATCTCATTTCTCCTTGTTGAGCTTCGGGAGGTCCCTGTCAGCCCATTGCTGCAGTGTTTGAGGTCCCTGTGAATGGCAGGGCAGCCTTCCTGTGCATCAGCTGCTCTTACCGCAACTCAGTGCCACCTGCAAGCTTGCTGAGACCCCCACCCCATCATCCAAGTCTTCTTTTAATAGTGATCTGTACTTTAACTGAGAGAGTTAATGAAAACAATTACAATGTAGTTACACATTATTGTAATTCATCTTTTTCTAGAATCCAGGCACTGCAGACGTGAAAGATACATAGTTTTAGGCAGCAAAGCACGAATCACAGTATTTTCCCAGGTATTGGACTAGATTGTACTCCAGCTTCTGCCACCGACTCTCAGCCTGTCCCCTGTGGACACCACAGGGGCTCTCTCAAGCCCCAGGTTTCCTTCCTCCCACCAGCTATTTAGGTGAGATCCTTGTTATAATTCAGTATACTATGGGATCTTGGTCTTGAGTAAGCTGCCAGGATCTATGGCTGCATAAAAATGTAAGTTGTTTACTTCGGAAATTGAACACTTTAGTAAGAGTGAGCACTCTACATTTCTTTACATCATCTATACTGGCTTCTCCACACTTGGAGAATATCCATCAGGTCTAATGCTCACAGCATTCCTTAACTCAACTACTGTCACCTTAGAGGTTACAAGGTGCTAATGATTTGGCAAGAGAGGAAAAAGAAGCCTGTTTGAGTCAACTGATCAGTGAATACCTGCTCTAAGATATAGTGATTTGAGCACTATCAGATCTAGTGATATGAATGCTTTAAGGGCCTGACAAGAAAAATGGGAAGAAATTAGCTGGTTAACTGTATATAATGAAGATGGGAGAGAAGCATATAATTAGACTGAATAGGTATAAAGCCAGCTCCTTAAAAACCTGTTCATTATTGTTTTAATAGTTGGAATGTGCATTTGCTGTGGTGGTGTTGTGCAGCTACTGCTAAATTATTGCTACACTGAGGCTTTTGTTCAAGTCCTTAGTTTTTTCTCCTTTCCCTGGTGTATTCTTTCCTATCTTACTTTTAAGTATTTTTTTGCTTAAAAAACCCCAAAACCCAGCTGTAAAGGGAAACTGATAAAGTCTTCTGTGTTTTAACCATAGAGGAATACCTTGTAGCTCCCCAGATTGCCCTTTTCCCCTTTAATTGTTGCAAGATTTTGTGGAAGATACAAAGCACGTTGAGGGATTGCTACAAGCCTGTAAAAGGGTGAGGTAGGAGAAGTTTTTGAAGTGCTGCAAAAGTTACTTTTAAACTATGACCATTAGAAATTTATAAGGTTCTTAATGAGGCTTCATACTGAGCAGCAAATATTCTACTTAAGCTAAATATTTGTCAGAGAGAGCCATTTTCCTGTCTATTTGTATTCATTGCAATTCTACATGCCATGTGTTATGCTCTTGCATTATAAAGAGCTGCATTTCCCCCTAGGTACAGGAAAAAGAATTGATTCTCTAATTCTTTTAATGAACAATAGTCTTACAGATGCAGTTGGATTTGCAACCAAGCGTATTGTGCTGTGCTCTGCTGCAAGAAGAGCAATCAGGAAGCGAGCTTTGAGTAACTTATGAAAAATCAAGATATTTCCCTAGTATTTGCAAAATAAGAACGTGCTTTTTGTTTCTCAGCTGTTCAACATTTGTTTGTTTGTTGGGGTTTTTCTGTTGGTTTGTTTGGGTTTGTTTTTTCCTAGTTTAGACAAGTTCAAGGCTGTTTTGCTAACTTTACAAGGAGTCATTTTGCATTTGTTAACTTGGTATTCTTTAGGTAATTTGAACTACTTCACCGAAAACACCTCCTAATGTTTTGAGGTGTAATTGTACAGCAGTTTGCAGTTAATAAAGCACAGCAGTTTGCAAAGCGAACCTCCTAGCATCACATTAATCTCTCCCTTTCTCTGTGAGGAATCGCAGTTATACTTCAATTTGGGAAGAGCAGTGGCTCTCCATCTTTCAAAGACAGATGTGTCGGTTCAGAAGGGATGCGTGGAAAGCTTCCTCCCTCTGCTTTTCAAACAAGTCTATCACTTAAGACAATAAAGCGTCTAAGTCGTTGCATTATTAACTACGTACCAAAAAGCCCTCTCTTTCCAAGTGGAATGCTCAATCACTTAAACTTTTTCCTCAGAAATTATCAACAGCCATTTTAATGGCGCAGCTGCCTATAAATGGAGGCAGGTTGCCCGTGGCAATGTCAGATGGGATCACATCAGGCTGACGACCCGGGCAGCGATGCGGGCTGACAGCTTCCCCCATTACTGCTTTTTCCTCGCCGCTCTGGCTGCGCACGCCGTGATGCAAACGGACAGCCCGTGTGCCGGCGCGCGGGCGGCGGGTTGGCACCGCGCGCCGCCTGCATCGCCCCTGCGCTCACGCAAATCCTCTTACGAAATTCAGGTTACGCACTCGGCAAGGCCAGCGAGAAGATAATTTTCTTGAGAGTGGGATTTAAATCACAAAAGAAAGCTGGTTTTGCTTTCATTCCGAGTGGTTGGTTTTTAGCTGTGCTGTTTTCTGCCTTTCCAAGTGTTTTCCCTCTAGAGCTAAACTGCTTTTCAGGACCAGTAACTTGTCAAGTGATAAAAATGGTAAACAGCAGAGGTAGCAAAACCTAGCAAGTAGCTTTAGAAACATGGGATACTCTGTAACGATTCTCCTTCTTCAATGAGTTTCTGTGCTTTTGACAGAAATGCTTGTGGCTCTCAAAAGCTGCAGCGCTGATTTAACTGCACTGACTAAAACCAAATCACAGGTCTACATCTCACTCAGAGGCACTTTTCTGTATATTTACTGTTTATTAATTTTTTCCACATCGGTCTCAAGTACTTTATTACCCATGTTTATCTGCTTTGATATCCCGAAAGTTAAAGTGCATGGATTTCTAGGAAATGTCATATTAATCAGTAGCAAAATAAGACATTCAACTTTTCCATATTCCTCTGCCACTTGCTATTAACATCTGTAAAAAATGTAATGGTAAATACTAGATTCTGAATAAATATTTTAAGAAAGGGATGCTCTTGGTAATTTGAAGAGAAAATGGTGGAGAGAAATTGGAAAAGTAGTACTTTATGAATAAGGCTGCTCTCTTTTGTATATAAGTCTTTAGTCTCATAAGTCAAATGAAGCCAGAATAGGTAACTTGTATTTTTGAGAAGTATATGTGGCATATAATAAATTGCTGTCCTTGTAGGAAAAGATTTCTCAACAGCAATTGCTTTAGAGAACCTTTTTTCTTTCTTTATCTTTTCTTTTTTTCCTCTGTCTTCTTTCCTCAGCATTTTTATTCTCATTCCAGAATATAGAGTAGTCCCTGTGACTTATTTTTAAAGGCCATAGAAAGACACTGTAGGGCATTGCAATGCCTTGCATACTGATGGGGCTATGGTAAGTGATGCTATCTGAAGTTCTGACCCCCTTAATTCATAGATTAAGTGCTGCATAATGTAGTGCATAAGTACTAATGAAATAAGAACCCCAGATTTTTATCAACATTTATTTTAAACTTGAATGAAATAGCTGGCTTGTATAGGCATTTATCCTGCAATTCATCTCCGCAGGTTTGAGAAGTTGTCCTCACGCTTTCCAAACAGTGTTATTATAAATGTCATTGCAAAATCACTCTTAAAGCTCTGAGAATAAAGAGAGCCTAGATTAACAGGTTAATTCAATGAAGAAGCTTTCATTAAATGCTGTCAACCTGTCTTTATGCTGGACGTTAATGATCGGCTTTACTAGACAGGTACTGTGAAATAGAAAGGTAATTTAGAAGCCTGTGAGGCAAGATGGCATGGAGGTGGTGATCTCCTTTAGCACAGAATGGGACTTGCAGGGCACCTGGACTCTTCATGCCGTATTTTCAGAAAGGCATTTTTGTAAAACTTTCTCTGATGTGGGAAAGTTCCTTTCGGTTGGAATTGAGGCACAATCGAACTTAGTCAGGATTTATAGTTAGAAGTTGATTTTTTAAATTATTATTATTATTTGAATGACTTAGAGCTCTGGTTAGTATATGCATTATGATTGGCAACCTTAGCTACAGAGACAAGATTGAGAAGGTCACGAAGTTATCTGTCCTCCAACTGAAGATGATAAATCCAGGCAACGATTGAAGCGGGGAAGTAGATGGGCTGGAGAAGCTTATCTCATAGTTTGCTGTACTGTGCTTCTTATCTGGGGATACAGATAAGTTATAAATCACAACCAATAGAGTAAGTCTTCAGGTGATGTGAAAGTTATCTGTCTCAGCATTGTGGTACTGAGCTACCAGAGCTTCCGAGAAGTCTCAAAGTGTGGAGGTAATTTTCATACCGCAAACTGACAGGTGTAGCAGTGTCCAGCAGCAGAAAACTGGTGAAATCTGTTTCCCAGCCTTTTGCCCTGAGGTAACAAGCAAGAGCTCTTCCCAGGGGTTAAAGATCACCCGAATGTGCCACTTGGTGAGGATCTGACACAAAGGTCTGCTTTGACCATTTCCTGAGTATGAAAACCAACTGCAAAATGGGAAGCCTGATGGAGAGCATGGGTATGGTCACATCTCTTCACCAGGCATGATCCTGCAGATAGTCAGGAGTGTGCTATGGTGCTTCTGAAATCCATTGGAAAGCCTACTCCTCCCATCATGTCAGGACTTTCACCTTCCCCTGTGGCTGGATCACTCAGAGAAATTTGTGCTTACTGTTGTTTCAAGGAAGAAGGGCTCTCTCTTGGCTTTGGCAGTAGGCAAACCTGCTTTTAGATCCAGGAGTGCTGTCTTCTGCAGAAGCAGCACTTTCCATGGCTGCTCTTTAAAAAATAAAAATGGCTTTGGAGCTGGGGTGATTCGCTCGGAGTAATGGCTCATCTCTGCTAGAACTGCATTACTGCTGACTGTTTTCTGGAGAAACAGTGAAACAGCAAAACGGCATACAGGTTTTTGCATCGTATTGAGTAAAATTGATTACAGCTAAGAATGTCCTGCTTGGTTATGAGAAGCGATGGTCTCTCACCTCACTATGACAAATGTGCCCACTTCTATGGCAGGCATAGACAGCTCCAGGGAGAGGAAGGGTCAGGAGAGGAAGAAATCTGTCTCTTAAAAGATGAATATTTTATCTGTTTTACCTAAATTGTACCTTACCCAAAAGCCCAGACAACACAATGGAAAAAAGAGAAGCACCTCTTTGAAAATAAAAGGCTTTCAGTTCACTAAAACTTCATCTATTATGTGCTTGAGAAGCAGCTGAAATGGGAAAATGCTGAATGGTCATGCTAGGAAGCATAAAGCAGGAAAGTAATTTTTCACTTACTGATTCCATTTTGGTTGCCATCCTCCTCCCTCCACATTAACCTCTTGAGAGCTCAGTCCAGGAGATCTCTTACCTGGCACAGTGCCTCTGCCAGCCCTTCTGGCCCTCCAGGCATGGCTGCAATGCAGGTAAGACCCAAATCCAAGTAGTTTCTCCACAGAGGAGTGAAGAGCTCTTGGAGGAACAGTGCGCTGGAGAAGCGATGCTGACAGCAGGCATGTCCAAGGCTCACAGGAAGAGTTTGACTTTCATATTAACAAAGATTATGGATTTTTCTCCCTGTTTTTAAAGGTGCTTTTTCTTTTGATATTTCCTGAGTTATCTGACCCTCCTTCTGCAACAGTAATTTACAGATTTATTTTTTCTAATACAAAGACTTTTTTTTTAGTGTCTTCTGTCAATCCAACTTTGCTTACTTCTCACTGTCAACTGGGATCACAGAATCACAGAATGTTAGGAGTTGTTAGGAACCTCCTGTGCTCCAGCTTGGGACCATTGCCCCTTGTCCTGGCATTGGACATCACAGAGCAGAGCCTGGCTCCTTCCTCCTGACACTCACCCTTTAAAAAGGGCCAGCACTTCTGGGGAACTTAACACTCCAAAGGCTGAATGTCTGCTTGGAAAGGCAGTGCTCTGACCATTTTACCGAGAGCTAGAATTCAAAATAAAATTCTTTTAGCAGATGCTGTTGGATGATAGATTTGCATTCAGCAATCGTTCATGTAGCTCCATAAATAGTCCACATACAGAACCAGTGCAGAAACACATTTGCAGTTATTTCTTTGCTCAGTTTTCCCATCCCCCTTCTCCTCTGACCTGTTCTTTCAGAGGGCTTGGTGGATTAACCTCAAGTTAAACTCAATACGTACTGAGGCCATGTGTGCTCAGGAAGGTTGTTCCCTTCTCCAGCTTTGTCTGTCAATCCAGTAAGATGTCACCTCTCACTATCTCTCCTATCGCCTTTATAAATTCAATGTCACTCTATACTGTGTACTCTTTCATGCAGCTGTATTCCTACATCCTTCTTCCTAGCATTAAGGAAGCACAATAGTGTTTATATACAGTATGAGAAATAATTGCTTTTAAAATACTTAGAAATAAATTCTATAGACAATTAGTCAGCAGTCAAATATATGGAACATACACACAGTTTTTTCACGGAGGCACAGCTGGGCAGCTGACGTGAGGAGCTGCCTAGGATCAGGATGGGGTTTGGCAGTCAGGGAGAGCTGCAAGGGGTCAATGTGAGTCTCTACAGTGGCAGGGACAGCACTGGGAGAAGTGGAGCACAGCTTGTAGGAGGTCCCAGACAGAGGGAGATTGTTAGGAGCAAGCTGGGAATGCAGAAAACTCTGCTGAGCTCAACATTAGTATGATAATTCAAAGGGCTTGAGGAGTCTGGAAATCCAGATATATTGAGGAAATTCAGCAATGGAATACAGAGACAGCTGTGACAGGGCTGGGAGGACTTGGGAAGGTTAATGAGGATGAGTTACTAAAGTATATTAAAAATTATGTCTAGGTGGACTCAAGAGTTGTCAAACCCGCTGCCAAATACACTGACACTTTCCTAGGAAACCAGGAAAGCATAAGACCACACATTACCAGATGTGGGATGTGATGCTGGCACCAACTGCTACTGCATATATGAGCTAAAATAACTAAAACCTTCCTGTGGATTTATTGGAAGGTTTCAAATAAAACAGAGTAAAGAGTATGTGAAAAATCTTCTTGTACCTTGCCATGAATACGGTGCAGTGTGGTTGCGAGCAGGATCTGCAGAGACAGCCAAGGCTCCATCTGGTTATTTGCAAGATACTGAAGGAACCTGTATCTTTTACCTCTCCTGTCCAGATTAACAGTGAAGCAAAAGCTGCAGCAAGGTCTAAGAGCAATAACTGCTCAGCAGCTCTACTTCTATTTCTGATGGTAAGAAACACGTGAATTTGAATAAAATCAGTCTTCTAACAGCAGATATGAGAAACCATTTGAATAAAGAAAATAATACCAGCACTTCCCTTGAAGTAAACACCAAACCTTATCTAAGTGCTATGGAGTGCTGAGGTTCCTGCCATCACTCCTACTTTCCACAGGTTTGAAACTACATTTTTCTAACAGTTATAATCCATATAATCCTACTATGTGAACCGAGATAAGAATTAAATTAGTGACGGAGTATCATAAGTGGAAAATTGGCTTGCAGCATTCTGCACAAAGACTGGGCACTGCCAGTTCTAGTTTTAGTAGCAGGTTTATTGCAAGATGGCCATCACAAAGGGGTCAGGGATGTTAACTGTAACGTGGTTTCAATTTCCCCAGTGAGTCTGGTTTTTTACCTTGTATTAAATGAGAAATCCATTAAATACTAGTCAGTCTTTGCCTTTCAGCTTCATTGTGTAAGTATTGGAATGTTTCAAATAAAAACAGAAAGCCTTTCCACTCCCAGTTTTTGACATCCTCTAGTTTCATGTTATATGTAATGCTCTCCCTATGTTCTTTCTTCACAGAATCACAGAATGTTAGGAGTTGGAAGGGACCTTGAAAGATCATCCAGTCCAACTCCCCTGCCCCTCACTTTCTTTTAAAAGTAATGTTACCTAATGCACGAGGAAGATCTCAAACAGCTTTTTAATAATACAGTAGTGCTACAGCTAGGAATTGAAATCATGTAAGCTTCCAATGAGCTCATCTGTTCCCATACGGCCAACAGAATAATCATTTTGGAGTCCTTAAGTGTGCTTTTTATCACTTGCAAGCTAGGAATTCATTCTGAAAAAGTCATCAAAGGAAATTATACTTTTGTAAATGGAAATCTTGTCACCATAAACATTTCTATGGCTTGCTTGTTTATGTCTTTGCTATAAGCATGTACACAATTCCTGATCTCTTTAGGAACTTGATTTTGTTAGGCCACAGTGTTTATGGCTGAAGATAACATTCAGCTTCTCATCTGAGAGTAGTGGTATATGATACTATAAAAAATGATGGTTTAAGTGAAATAACTGTATTAGAATTAAATAACCTTTTTTTTTGTTTTATTAGGACCAGTGTGATTCAACCCTTCTTTGTGATTACTGTTCTTCTTAGGTTACTAAGAATCTGACTGCATATACAAGTAATAGTGACAATTACCAGGTTTATGATGAAAAGGTAGGCTGCAATGCAGTTTCTACAAGAAGCACTGAAATGCCAACTCCTTAATCTAGTACTTTGCATTCAGAGAAGGTGTGAGATGCTAGATGTGAGGTGGTGGGGAATCTGTTCCATGTGACCACACAGCACAGCCAATGGTCTGCAGCACAGAGACCAAATCCCGTCCTCCTTTGCAAAGACAGGGACTGAGCGTAGCTCTGCTGTATAACACACAAAACAGAACAGAGTATATACTACAAATCTTGCTTCTGGAGTAAAGGAGTTTGGAGAGTGGTTAGAGATGTCTGAGAGGCTTTGGTTTGTTACCTTTTATTTCATGAAAGCTAAGAAATGGTGCAGCAATTTTGTCTCTCTTCTGATGTGTGTTGATATCTGGCAGTAGTTCTTCAGCAGCTTTAGGTCTGTTAACTCCAAACTCTATGGGCCCAAAGTAGCACAAGTTCTGAACACGTGCCATGAAAAAGTGGTCTCTGTTCAGAAAACTACTTTGCAGGTCTGATTTTAATAAGCATGAATAAAATCCCATTGTTTGTTCACACGGTTCAGATGTTAGCTCAGGAAAACCTTTGCAGCCTTGAAGGCAACTGAAAGCCTGAACTACATGAGCACCAAACATGAATTCTCCAATGCTCAGAGTAAAGCCCATATTGAAGTTTCCATGTGAGTAGGTCATTGGAAAAGCTACGGGGCTGAGATTCCAAAGTGCATTTCACAAAATGCCAGTAATTCAGATTGAGCAAATGTCCAGAGGCTGTTCTGATATTGTGAAACACGGGAGATTTGTTTCCTCATTCTGTATAAACTGTGTGTGTACCTCTGGGGTTTGGTTAGTGAGTTGCACTACAGGACACAAATAATTAATTGTTTCTGGGAATTTTCTCACATGGTCCAAGAATATAATCCATCTGTTCTACAGAACCTTTAAATCGGGCTCAGATTCTTCTCTTATCATGTTGGGAAATCCTCTGTAATTCTTAACCTTTTTGTACTTAACTACTTGGCCCACTCGATGAATAAATACAGTAATACTTTGAAGAAGTTCAGTGTCTTAGCTGGTTGCTGCTTCTGCAGACCAGTGTGTTGCAGAGCCAAACAGCTGAGCTTTTAGTACTGATATTTGCAAACAGTTCTGGAGTGGTTTAGTGACACCCAATCCAAAGCCAGAAGTGGGCCGCAGGCTAGAAAGTGCATCTGTGGCCTTCGTTTGAAGGTAAAAGAATTTGGACAAAAGAAAATACAGCTGTGGCTGTTATCCTTAATGTGGCTGTTACCCTCAGTGACACAGCTTTAAACTAGGCTGGAATATTAAATCTAGACTCTAATCTCCCTTAGACTTCTGTAGTTTTAGGGCACTTCTGTATCCAGGAATGTATTTTTGATTCCTTCCTGTCTGGCTTCCCTGCCTAGCTGTTTCACATTTCTCTGTGAAACAATAGATCAAACTCATCCTTGAGTGTTTAAAGTTCTTTAATTTCTAAAAGATAAGCAACAGGAATGCTTTTGAAAGTTCATTCTGAGTGTATCCTAAGTTCATGGGTTTATGGATTCAGGCCAAGAGGATACTGTGACACTTATACAGGGTATAATTCAAAATGTTCATAGTACAAACTCTCAGGAGTCTTAAAAAATGCAGCACGTCTAACTCAAGCCTACAGAGAACCTTTTAAAGTCTCTACCTCCAATCACTTCCCCTTCCTGCTGGCTTGCTCGATCTGATGTAATTTGTCATCATCTCGTTGTGCTCTCATGTCCCTGCCTTCACCGGGCTGTCTCATGCACGTGGCGGAAAACGCAGAGCACGATGGCCTCTGCTTTGATCCAGAGCTGAGTCTGTGGCACTCCAGCACAGTTCAGGCTGGAACAGGAAAATTTAAAAAAAACCCCAAAACCTGAGATTGTTAGGAGGAAGTGGGTGACCTGGATTATAACTGGTTATAAAAAGAAACTGTGTGTGGGCTGGATCTGACTTTGCAGTGATTAATATGTTGCCAGGTTCCCTCTGCAGGTGGCCGGAGGAGTTTGTGTGGCTGATGGGGCCTCCCAGTTTCCATCTTGCAGGGTTTTCCAGGTGTTTTTGTCAGATGGACTTCATTTAAATTCGGCTGTATCTCTGGTGATATTGGTGCTCTTCACCACCACGGACCCATGGGGAGTTGGCACCCCACACTGCACCAGTGCTTTCTTGTGCAGCTGCAAGTCTCTAGTCACCCTGACCTCAAGTACTTTTACAGCATTACTTCTTTTCTTAAGTAAGTTTTTCTGCTGAATGAGATGTCAGATAACATCAGTGCTACTCCATAATTTAATAGTTCCAAATATGGGTTGGAGTCTGACTCAACATCCTTTTTTAGTAGAGAGTTTAATATTTTGATAATATTTGCCTGTAACTCACTACGCTGGGGACTTGCAGGTACAAGAAACATTACTCCAGATATTCCTTCCCAGCTGATTTTGCCAGTTGTCTAACAGAAGGATGCTGTATTTGTTCTGTCTGGCCTAAAAGAGAGTGTGGCTATGGCTCCAGGCCCCCATCTCCACAGCCCCTCTGTTTCTCCAAGAGTCCCTGCTTGGCTGCAGCTGCTGCCTTAACTCTTCTAGCCAGCCACCTGAATGTCAAGTGATTGGTCTTAATGGTGGTATTATCTTGGCTTCTGGGAGATAACTGTAGTGACTGAGGCAACTTGTCTTCTTCAGAATATTTTTTTTTGATATCTGTGAGAGGAGCCACACAAGAGGAAGATAAGCAGAGAAGCTGCTCTTTTAATATTGCTGGATTAGGGTTAGCTGAGAGAGAAAAGTTAAAGAATACAGTACTTCCAGGAAGAAGAATGTCTTCCAAATGCCCTGTTTTTCAAACAAGACTGTTCTGAGGATCAGAACTGAAAACCAAGAGATCCCATTTTCACAGGGCTGTGAGAAACTGTAGGAGAACCAGTTTTTCCACAAAAACAATGATCCTTTTTCATTGGAATTAATGCCCTCGGCAATGAAAATCAATGCTTTTGGTTAAATGTTCTTTCAGCTCTAGAATAGATACTATGTACTCTGGAAAAAAATAAAAAATAAAATCAAAAGCTGTTTAAAAGAATGCTTTACCTGTAGGCCTCACTCACAAACTCCTATAGAAGGAACCATTCCTCAGTCTTAGTATTTGGCCTCCACATTTCGTCTCAGAGACAGTCCTACCAAAGGCTTTACAGTCTTTACTGTAGCTTTGAATATCCCATAGTTATTATATCAGCTGCCAACCGTATCAATAATTTATCAATAGGACTCTTGTTAATTCCTGTAACTGCCTTTAGAAACCAAGTAGTAAATGTACTGTAATAAAAGCTAACAAGACCTGAACATTTTGCAGTGTCAAGACCCCCTTCACAGAATCACAGAACATCAGGAGTTGGAAAGGACCTCAAAAGATCCTGCCAGAGCAGGATCA